>NW_026607681.1:0-126474 GCF_029499605.1 Hyla sarda
TAACTTTTTGACACCAGTTGATTTAAAAAAATATTTTTTTCCCACCTGTTCAGATACATTTGACTGGAACAGTACAGGCAAGCCGAAGAGCTAGTTCGGACTTAGGTTCGAATCCCCCCCTCTGTGCGTTTACACTGGAAAGCTTTGTGTTGCGGGGGTATAGCTCAGTTGTAGAGCATTTGACTGCAGAACAAGAGGTCCTTGGTTCAAATCCGAGTGCCCCCTAACAAAATTTTTTTTGCTTTACAACTTAACCATATCCCACAAATTTCTTGCAGAAAATCGCCTCATCCAGTCAATGAGCAGCCACCCTGGAGCGCAGAGGTTCAAGAGGTCCTTTATTCAAATCCAAGTGCCTGCTAATGCATAATTTTTTCTTTACAGCTCAACCATATCTCATGTATGTAGTTTATTGCAAAAAATTTGCAATGTTGAGGTACAGATATTGCTAATTTTTTAGCAATAGCTCAGTGGTGGAGCATTGTGGTCAGGCAGAAAAGAACTATAGAACTTCTAAGGTTCAAATCTCCCCCCCCCCTCAAAACCCTCTCCTCTCTTCCTCTGTGCAGTTACTCTGTGTGCCAAAACAGGACAAGACCTTGGTCTCTGCATTTTGTTGCCAAGCAGCTCCCATGGCATTGTGGTTAGAGCTGCTGCCTTGGGGCGCAGAGGTTGTGAGTTTGAATCCTGTGAAGATCCTGATGATGGAATATGTTAAATGAGATTGATCGTGAGAACCTGGGATGACTGGAGGATTGGAGAGCCATGGATCATGGGACTGAAAGATATCGATGGATGGACTGAGTCAAGCGGATGTCAAGGAGAGCAGTGGGACTGGAGGAGATCGATGGACTGAGGAGAGGAGGCTTTCAAGGTAAGTGGTCAGAGAGTGTTGTGGGGCATTGTGGACGGTGATCCACTAGAATGGAGGATTCTAGGTTTTGGATCTACCAAAAGTGTTGTTGTGTCTGTTGTGGGATGTTGAAAATATAAAGGTGGGGGTTTTTATTTGCTTTTTTTTTTATACCAATAAAATGGTCTCCCCTTCTACCAATCACCATTGCCTCCAGCCCTTCACTCCAACTACCACCACCACCACTCACTAACACCCCAACTACCTTCTTCCTCAGCACCTTCCTCCCCACCCACTTCTCCATCACCTTCTGGATGCCCAACCATCAACCACTTCACACACACACTTACCTTAACATCCACCGATTTCTCACTCCATCACCATGCTCTGCTGCCAGCCTCAGGGTCTTCACAGGATTTGAACTCACAACCTCTTTGCTCCAAAGCAGCAGCTCTAACCACTAGACCATGAAAGCTACCTGGAAACTGGAAACTGGAAACTGGAAACTGGAAACTGGAAACTGGAAACTGGAAACTGGAAACTGGCAACGATGACAGTGGTCTTGGCCTGTTTTGACAAAATGAGAAAATGCACAAAGGGGGGCTCGGACCTCAGACCGAGCTACTTCTTAGGCTTGCTATATCTACAATCCGAGCCCCCCTCTCTTTTTGGCACGCAGGGCACGCAGATGATAAGTACTGGAATGATTGAGAGCTTTAAATGTATGTAACTTACAAACCTGTATAACTTTTTGGCACCAGTTGTTTTGACAAAAAGAGAAAATGCACAAAGGGAGGCTCGGACCTAACAAACCTGTATAACTTTTTGGCACCAGTTGTTTTGACAAAAAGAGAAAATGCACAAAGGGGCTCAGACCTCAGACCAAGCTACTTCTTAGGCTTGATATATCTACAATTGGAGCCCCCCTCTCTTTTTGGCACGCAGGGCACGCAGATGATAAGTACTGGAACGATTGAGAGCTTTAAATGTATGTAACTTACAAATCTGTATAACTTTTTGGCACCTGTTGTTTTGACAAAAAGAGAAAATGCAGAAAGGGGGGGCTCGAACCTAACAAACCTGTATAACTTTTTGGCACCAGTTGTTTTGACAAAAAGAGAAAATGCACAAAGGGGGGCTCAGACCTCAGAACAAGCTACTTCTTAGGCTTGCTATATCTAGAATTGGAGCCCCCCTCTCTTTTTGGCACGCAGGGCACGCAGATGATAAGTATTGGAACGATTGAGAGCTTTAAATGTATGTAACTTACAAATCTGTATAACTTTTTGACACCAGTTGATTTAAAAAAATATTTTTTTCCCACCTGTTCAGATACATTTGACTGGAACAGTACAGGCAAGCCGAAGAGCTAGTTCGGACTTAGGTTCGAATCCCCCCCTCTGTGCGTTTACACTGGAAAGCTTTGTGTTGCGGGGTATAGCTCAGTTGTAGAGCATTTGACTGCAGATCAAGAGGTCCTTGGTTCAAATCCGAGTGCCCCCTAACACACATTTTTTTGCTTTACAACTTAACCATATCCCACAAATTTCTTGCAGAAAATCGCATCATCCAGTCAATGAGCAGCCACCCTGGAGCGTAGAGGTTCAAGAGGTCCTTGGTTCAAATCCAAGTGCCTGCTAATGCATAATTTTTTCTTTACAGCTCAACCATATCTCATGTATGTAGTTTATTGCAAAAAATTTGCAATGTTGAGGTACAGATATTGCTAATTTTTTAGCAATAGCTCAGTGGTGGAGCATTGTGGTCAGGCAGAAAAGAACTATAGAACTTCTAAGGTTCAAATCTCCCCCCCCCTCAAAAGCCTCTCCTCTCTTCCTCTGTGCAGTTACTCTGTGTGCCAAAGCAGGACAAGACCTTGGTCTCTGCCTTTTGTTGCCAAGCAGCTCCCATGGCATTGTGGTTAGAGCTGCTGCCTTGGAGCGCAGAGGTTGTGAGTTTGAATCCTGTGAAGTTCCTGATGATGGAAGATGTTAAATGAGATTGATCGTGAGAACCTGGGATGACTGGAGGATTGGAGAGCCATGGATCATGGGACTGAAAGATATCGATGGATGGAATAAGTCAAGCGAATGTCAAGGAGAGCAAATTGGAGAGCAGTGGGACTGGAGGAGATCGATGGACTGAGGAGAGGAGGCTTTCAAGGTAAGTGGTCAGAGAGTGTTGTGGGGCATTGTGGACGGTGATCCACTAGAATGGAGGATTCTAGGTTGTGGATCTACCAAAAGTGGTGTTGTGTCTGTTGTGGGATGTTAAAAATAAAAAGGTGGGGGGTTTTATTTGCTTTTTTATTTATACCAATAAAATGGTCTCCCCTTCTACCAATCACCATTGCCTCCAGCCCTTCACTCCAACTACCACTCACTCACACCCCAACGACCTTCTTCCTCAGCACCTTCCTCCCCACCCACATCACCTTCTCCATCACCTTCTGGATGCCCAACCATCAACCACTTCACACACACACACACACACTTACCTTAACATCCACCGATTTCTCACTCCATCACCATGCTCTGCTGCCAGCCTCAGGGTCTTCACAGGATTTGAACTCACAACCTCTTTGCTCCAAGGCAGCAGCTCTAACCACTAGACCATGAAAGCTACCTGGAAACTGGAAACTGGAAACTGGAAACTGGAAACTGGAAACTGGAAACTGGAAACTGGAAACTGGAAACTGGAAACTGGAAACTGGAAACTGGCAACGATGACAGTGGTCCTGGCCTGTTTTGACAAAATGAGAAAATGCACAAAGGGGGGCTCGGACCTCAGACCGAGCTACTTCTTAGGCTTGCTATATCTACAATCCGAGCCCCCCTCTCTTTTTGGCACGCAGGGCACGCAGATGATAAGTACTGGAATGATTGAGAGCTTTAAATGTATGTAACTTACAAACCTGTATAACTTTTTGGCACCAGTTGTTTTGACAAAAAGAGAAAATGCACAAAGGGAGGCTCGGACCTAACAAACCTGTATAACTTTTTGGCACCAGTTGTTTTGACAAAAAGAGAAAATGCACAAAGGGGCTCAGACCTCAGACCAAGCTACTTCTTAGGCTTGCTATATTTACAATTGGAGCCCCCCTCTCTTTTTGGCACGCAGGGCACGCAGATGATAAGTACTGGAACGATTGAGAGCTTTAAATGTATGTAACTTACAAATCTGTATAACTTTTTGGCACCTGTTGTTTTGACAAAAAGAGAAAATGCAGAAAGGGGGGGCTCGAACCTAACAAACCTGTATAACTTTTTGGCACCAGTTGTTTTGACAAAAAGAGAAAATGCACAAACGGGGGCTCAAACCTAAGACCAAGCTACTTCTTAGGCTTGCTATATCTACAATTGGAGCCCCCCTCTCTTTTTGGCACGCAGGGCACGCAGATGATAAGTACTGGAACGATTGAGAGCTTTAAATGTATGTAACTTACAAATCTGTATAACTTTTTGACACCAGTTGATTTAAAAAAATAATTTTTTCCCACCTGTTCAGATACATTTGACTGGAACAGTACAGGCAAGCCGAAGAGCTAGTTCGGACTTAGGTTCGAATCCCCCCTCTGTGCGTTTACACTGGCAAGCTTTGTGTTGCGGGGTATAGCTCAGTGGTAGAGCATTTGACTGCAGATCAAGAGGTCCTTGGTTCAAATCCAAGTGCCCCCTAACACACATTTTTTTGCTTTACAACTTAACCATATCCCACAAATGTAGTTTCTTGCAGAAAATCGCCTCATCCAGTCAATGAGCAGCCACCCTGGAGCGCAGAGGTTCAAAAGGTCCTTAGTTCAAATCCAAGTGCCTGCTAATGCATTATTTTTTCTTTACAGCTCAACCATATCATAAGGCTTGCTATATCTACAATTGGAGCCCCCCTCTCTTTTTGGCACGCAGGGCACGCAGATGATAAGTACTGGAACGATTGAGAGCTTTAAATGTATGTAACTTACAAATCTGTATAACTTTTTGACAACAGTTTATTTAAAAAAATAATTTTTTCCCACCTGTTCAGATACATTTGACTGGAACAGTACAGGCAAGCCGAAGAGCTAGTTCGGACTTAGGTTCGAATCCCCCATCTGTGCGTTTACAGTGGAAAGCTTTGTGTTGCGGGGGTATAGCTCAGTGGTAGAGCATTTGACTGCAGATCAAGAGGTCCTTGGTTCAAATCCGAGTGCCCCCTAGCACAAATTTTTTTGCTTTACAACTTAACCATATCCCACAAATGTAGTTTCTTGCAGAAAATCGCCTCATCCAGTCAATGAGCAGCCACCCTGGAGCGCAGAGGTTCAAGAGGTCCTTGGTTCAAATCCAAGTGCCTGCTAATGCATAATTTTTTCTTTACAGCTCAACCATATCTCATGTATGTAGTTTATTGCAAAAAATTTGCAATGTTGAGGTACAGACATTGTTAATTTTTTAGCAATAGCTCAGTGGTGGAGCATTGTGGTCAGGCAGAAAAGAACTATAGAACTTCTAAGGTTCAAATCTCCCCCCCCCCCCCCCCTCAAAACCCTCTCCTCCCTTCCTCTGTGCAGTTACTCTGTGTGCCAAAACAGGACAAGACCTTGGTCTCTGCATTTTGTTGCCAAGCAGCTCCCATGGCATTGTGGTTAGAGCTGCTGCCTTGGGGCGCAGAGGTTGTGAGTTCGAATCCTGTGAAGATCCTGATGATGGAACATGTTAAATGAGATTGATCGTGAGAACCTGGGATGACTGGAGGATTGGAGAGCCATGAATCATGGGACTGAAAGATATCGATGGATGGAATGAGTCAAGCGGATGTCAAGGAGAGCAGTGGGACTGGAGGAGATCGATGGACTGAGGAGAGGAGGCTTTCAAGGTAAGTGGTCAGAGAGTGTTGTGGGGCATTGTGGACGGTGATCCACTAGAATGGAGGATTCTAGGTTGTGGATCTACCAAAAGTGGTGTTGTGTCTGTTGTGGGATGTTGAAAATATAAAGGTGGGGGTTTTTATTTGCTTTTTTTTTTTTTATACCAATAAAATGGTCTCCCCTTCTACCAATCACCATTGCCTCCAGCCCTTCACTCCAACTACCACCACCACCACTCACTAACACCCCAACTACCTTCTTCCTCAGCACCTTCCTCCCCACCCACTTCTCCATCACCTTCTGGATGCCCAACCATCAACCACTTCACACACACACTTACCTTAACATCCACCGATTTCTCACTCCATCACCATGCTCTGCTGCCAGCCTCAGGGTCTTCACAGGATTTGAACTCACAACCTCTTTGCTCCAAAGCAGCAGCTCTAACCGCTAGACCATGAAAGCTACCTGCTGGAAACTGGAAACTGGAAACTGGAAACTGGAAACTGGAAACTGGAAACTGGAAACTGGAAACTGGAAACTGGAAACTGGAAACTGGAAACTGGCAACGATGACAGTGGTCTTGGCCTGTTTTGACAAAATGAGAAAATGCACAAAGGGGGGCTCGGACCTCAGACCGAGCTACTTCTTAGGCTTGCTATATCTACAATCCGAGCCCCCCTCTCTTTTTGGCACGCAGGGCACGCAGATGATAAGTACTGGAATGATTGAGAGCTTTAAATGTATGTAACTTACAAACCTGTATAACTTTTTGGCACCAGTTGTTTTGACAAAAAGAGAAAATGCACAAAGGGAGGCTCGGACCTAACAAACCTGTATAACTTTTTGGCACCAGTTGTTTTGACAAAAAGAGAAAATGCACAAAGGGGCTCAGACCTCAGACCAAGCTACTTCTTAGGCTTGATATATCTACAATTGGAGCCCCCCTCTCTTTTTGGCACGCAGGGCACGCAGATGATAAGTACTGGAACGATTGAGAGCTTTAAATGTATGTAACTTACAAATCTGTATAACTTTTTGGCACCTGTTGTTTTGACAAAAAGAGAAAATGCAGAAAGGGGGGGCTCGAACCTAACAAACCTGTATAACTTTTTGGCACCAGTTGTTTTGACAAAAAGAGAAAATGCACAAAGGGGGGCTCAGACCTCAGAACAAGCTACTTCTTAGGCTTGCTATATCTAGAATTGGAGCCCCCCTCTCTTTTTGGCACGCAGGGCACGCAGATGATAAGTACTGGAACGATTGAGAGCTTTAAATGTATGTAACTTACAAATCTGTATAACTTTTTGACACCAGTTGATTTAAAAAAATAATTTTTTCCCACCTGTTCAGATACATTTGACTGGAACAGTACAGGCAAGCCGAAGAGCTAATTCGGACTTAGGTTCGAATCCCCCCTCTGTGCGTTTACACTGGCAAGCTTTGTGTTGCGGGGGTATAGCTCAGTGGTAGAGCATTTGACTGCAGATCAAGAGGTCCTTGGTTCAAATCCAAGTGCCCCCTAACACACATTTTTTTGCTTTACAACTTAACCATATCCCACAAATGTAGTTTCTTGCAGAAAATCGCCTCATCCAGTCAATGAGCAGCCACCCTGGAGCGCAGAGGTTCAAGAGGTCCTTAGTTCAAATCCAAGTGCCTGCTAATGCATAATTTTTTCTTTACAGCTCAACCATATCATAAGGCTTGCTATATCTACAATTGGAGCCCCCCTCTCTTTTTGGCACGCAGGGCACGCAGATGATAAGTACTGGAACGATTGAGAGCTTTAAATGTATGTAACTTACAAATCTGTATAACTTTTTGACAACAGTTTATTTAAAAAAATAATTTTTTCCCACCTGTTCAGATACATTTGACTGGAACAGTACAGGCAAGCCGAAGAGCTAGTTCGGACTTAGGTTCGAATCCCCCATCTGTGCGTTTACACTGGAAAGCTTTGTGTTGCTGGGGTATAGCTCAGTGGTAGAGCATTTGACTGCAGATCAAGAGGTCCTTGGTTCAAATCCGAGTGCCCCCTAGCACAAATTTTTTTGCTTTACAACTTAACCATATCCCACAAATGTAGTTTCTTGCAGAAAATCACCTCATCCAGTCAATGAGCAGCCACCCTGGAGCGCAGAGGTTCAAGAGGTCCTTGGTTCAAATCCAAGTGCCTGCTAATGCATAATTTTTTCTTTACAGCTCAACCATATCTCATGTATGTAGTTTATTGCAAAAAATTTGCAATGTTGAGGTACAGACATTGTTAATTTTTTAGCAATAGCTCAGTGGTGGAGCATTGTGGTCAGGCAGAAAAGAACTATAGAACTTCTAAGGTTCAAATCTCCCCCCCCCCCCTCAAAACCCTCTCCTCCCTTCCTCTGTGCAGTTACTCTGTGTGCCAAAACAGGACAAGACCTTGGTCTCTGCATTTTGTTGCCAAGCAGCTCCCATGGCATTGTGGTTAGAGCTGCTGCCTTGGGGCGCAGAGGTTGTGAGTTCGAATCCTGTGAAGATCCTGATGATGGAAGATGTTAAATGAGATTGATCGTGAGAACCTGGGATGACTGGAGGATTGGAGAGCCATGGATCATGGGACTGAAAGAAATCGATGGATGGACTGAGTCAAGCGGATGTCAAGGAGAGCAGTGGAACTGGAGGAGATCGATGGACTGAGGAGAGGAGGCTTTCAAGGTAAGTGGTCAGAGAGTGTTGTGGGGCATTGTGGACGGTGATCCACTAGAATGGAGGATTCTAGGTTGTGGATCTACCAAAAGTGGTGTTGTGTCTGTTGTGGGATGTTGAAAATATAAAGGTGGGGGTTTTTATTTGCTTTTTTTTTTTTTATACCAATAAAATGGTCTCCCCTTCTACCAATCACCATTGCCTCCAGCCCTTCACTCCAACTACCACCACCACCACTCACTAACACCCCAACTACCTTCTTCCTCAGCACCTTCCTCCCCACCCACTTCTCCATCACCTTCTGGATGCCCAACCATCAACCACTTCACACACACACTTACCTTAACATCCACCGATTTCTCACTCCATCACCATGCTCTGCTGCCAGCCTCAGGGTCTTCACAGGATTTGAACTCACATCCTCTTTGCTCCAAGGCAGCAGCTCTAACCACCAGACCATGAAAGCTACCTGGAAACTGGAAACTGGAAACTGGAAACTGGAAACTGGAAACTGGAAACTGGAAACTGGAAACTGGAAACTGGCAACGATGACAGTGGTCTTGGCCTGTTTTGACAAAATGAGAAAATGCACAAAGGGGGGCTCGGACCTCAGACCGAGCTACTTCTTAGGCTTGCTATATCTACAATCCGAGCCCCCCTCTCTTTTTGGCACGCAGGGCACGCAGATGATAAGTACTGGAATGATTGAGAGCTTTAAATGTATGTAACTTACAAACCTGTATAACTTTTTGGCACCAGTTGTTTTGACAAAAAGAGAAAATGCACAAAGGGAGGCTCGGACCTAACAAACCTGTATAACTTTTTGGCACCAGTTGTTTTGACAAAAAGAGAAAATGCACAAAGGGGCTCAGACCTCAGACCAAGCTACTTCTTAGGCTTGATATATCTACAATTGGAGCCCCCCTCTCTTTTTGGCACGCAGGGCACGCAGATGATAAGTACTGGAACGATTGAGAGCTTTAAATGTATGTAACTTACAAATCTGTATAACTTTTTGGCACCTGTTGTTTTGACAAAAAGAGAAAATGCAGAAAGGGGGGGCTCGAACCTAACAAACCTGTATAACTTTTTGGCACCAGTTGTTTTGACAAAAAGAGAAAATGCACAAAGGGGGGCTCAGACCTCAGAACAAGCTACTTCTTAGGCTTGCTATATCTACAATTGGAGCCCCCCTCTCTTTTTGGCACGCAGGGCACGCAGATGATAAGTACTGGAACGATTGAGAGCTTTAAATGTATGTAACTTACAAATCTGTATAACTTTTTGACACCAGTTGATTTAAAAAAAAAATTTTTTCCCACCTGTTCAGATACATTTGACTGGAACAGTACAGGCAAGCCGAAGAGCTAGTTCGGACTTAGGTTCGAATCCCCCCTCTGTGCGTTTACACTGGCAAGCTTTGTGTTGCGGGGGTATAGCTCAGTGGTAGAGCATTTGACTGCAGAACAAGAGGTCCTTGGTTCAAATCCAAGTGCCCCCTAACACACATTTTTTTGCTTTACAACTTAACCATATCCCACAAATGTAGTTTCTTGCAGAAAATCGCCTCATCCAGTCAATGAGCAGCCACCCTGGAGCGCAGAGGTTCAAGAGGTCCTTAGTTCAAATCCAAGTGCCTGCTAATGCATATTTTTTTCTTTACAGCTCAACCATATCTCATGTATGTAGTTTATTGCAAAAAATTTGCAATGTTGAGGTACAGACATTGCTAATTTTTTAGCAATAGCTCAGTGGTGGAGCATTGTGGTCAGGCAGAAAAGAACTATAGAACTTCTCAGGTTCAAATCTCCCCCCCCCCCCTTTCAAAACCTTCTCCTCCCTTCCTCTGTGCAGTTACTCTGTGTGCCAAAACAGGACAAGACCTTGGTCTCTGCATTTTGTTGCCAAGCAGCTCCCATGGCATTGTGGTTAGAGCTGCTGCCTTGGAGCGCAGAGGTTGTGAGTTCGAATCCTGTGAAAACCCTGTTGATGGAAGATGTTAAATGAGAATGATCGTGAGAACCTTGGAGGATTGGAGGATCATGGGACTGAAAGATATCGATGGATGGAATAAGTCAAGTGAATGTCAAGGAGAGCAGATTGGAGAGCAGTGGGACTGGAGGAGATCGATGGACTGAGGAGAGGAGGCTTTCAAGGTAAGTGGTCAGAGAGTGTTGTGGGGCATTGTGGACGGTGATCCACTAGAATGGAGGATTCTAGGTTGTGGATCTACCAAAAGTGGTGTTGTGTCTGTTGTGGGATGTTGAAAATATAAAGGTGGGGGTTTTTATTTGCTTTTTTTTTTTTATACCAATAAAATGGTCTCCCCTTCTACCAATCACCATTGCCTCCAGCCCTTCACTCCAACTACCACCACCACCACTCACTAACACCCCAACTACCTTCTTCCTCAGCACCTTCCTCCCCACCCACATCACATCCACTTCTCCATCACCTTCTGGATGCCCAACCATCAACCACTTCACACACACACACTTACCATCCACCGATTTCTCACTCCATCACCATGCTCTGCTGCCAGCCTCAGGGTCTTCACAGGATTTGAACTCACAACCTCTTTGCTCCAAGGCAGCAGCTCTAACCACTAGACCATGAAAGCTACATGGAAACTGGCAACGATGACAGTGGTCTTTGCCTGTTTTGACAAAATGAGAAAATGCACAAAGGGGGGCTCGGACCTCAGACCGAGCTACTTCTTAGGCTTGCTATATCTACAATCCGAGCCCCCCTCTTTTTTGGCACGCAGGGCACGCAGATGATAAGTACTGGAATGATTGAGAGCTTTAAATGTATGTAACTTACAAACCTGTATAACTTTTTGGCACCAGTTGTTTTGACAAAAAGAGAAAATGCACAAAGGGAGGCTCGGACCTAACAAACCTGTATAACTTTTTGGCACCAGTTGTTTTGACAAAAAGAGAAAATGCACAAAGGGGGGCTCAGACCTCAGAACAAGCTACTTCTTAGGCTTGCTATATCTACAATTGGAGCCCCCCTCTCTTTTTGGCACGCAGGGCACGCAGATGATAAGTACTGGAACGATTGAGAGCTTTAAATGTATGTAACTTACAAATCTGTATAACTTTTTGGCACCTGTTGTTTTGACAAAAAGAGAAAATGCACAAAGGGGGGGCTCGAACCTAACAAACCTGTATAACTTTTTGGCACCAGTTGTTTTGACAAAAAGAGAAAATGCACAAAGGGGGGCTCAAACCTAAGACCAAGCTACTTCTTAGGCTTGCTATATCTACAATTGGAGCCCCCCTCTCTTTTTGGCACGCAGGGCACGCAGATGATAAGTATTGGAACGATTGAGAGCTTTAAATGTATGTAACTTACAAATCTGTATAACTTTTTGACACCAGTTGATTTAAAAAAATATTTTTTTCCCACCTGTTCAGATACATTTGACTGGAACAGTACAGGCAAGCCGAAGAGCTAGTTCGGACTTAGGTTCGAATCCCCCCCTCTGTGCGTTTACACTGGAAAGCTTTGTGTTGCGGGGTATAGCTCAGTTGTAGAGCATTTGACTGCAGATCAAGAGGTCCTTGGTTCAAATCCGAGTGCCCCCTAACACACATTTTTTTGCTTTACAACTTAACCATATCCCACAAATTTCTTGCAGAAAATCGCATCATCCAGTCAATGAGCAGCCACCCTGGAGCGTAGAGGTTCAAGAGGTCCTTGGTTCAAATCCAAGTGCCTGCTAATGCATAATTTTTTCTTTACAGCTCAACCATATCTCATGTATGTAGTTTATTGCAAAAAATTTGCAATGTTGAGGTACAGATATTGCTAATTTTTTAGCAATAGCTCAGTGGTGGAGCATTGTGGTCAGGCAGAAAAGAACTATAGAACTTCTAAGGTTCAAATCTCCCCCCCCCTCAAAACCCTCTCCTCTCTTCCTCTGTGCAGTTACTCTGTGTGCCAAAGCAGGACAAGACCTTGGTCTCTGCCTTTTGTTGCCAAGCAGCTCCCATGGCATTGTGGTTAGAGCTGCTGCCTTGGAGCGCAGAGGTTGTGAGTTTGAATCCTGTGAAGTTCCTGATGATGGAAGATGTTAAATGAGATTGATCGTGAGAACCTGGGATGACTGGAGGATTGGAGAGCCATGGATCATGGGACTGAAAGATATCGATGGATGGAATAAGTCAAGCGAATGTCAAGGAGAGCAGATTGGAGAGCAGTGGGACTGGAGGAGATCGATGGACTGAGGAGAGGAGGCTTTCAAGGTAAGTGGTCAGAGAGTGTTGTGGGGCATTGTGGACGGTGATCCACTAGAATGGAGGATTCTAGGTTGTGGATCTACCAAAAGTGGTGTTGTGTCTGTTGTGGGATGTTAAAAATAAAAAGGTGGGGGTTTTTATTTGCTTTTTTATTTATACCAATAAAATGGTCTCCCCTTCTACCAATCACCATTGCCTCCAGCCCTTCACTCCAACTACCACCACCACTCACTCACACCCCAACGACCTTCTTCCTCAGCACCTTCCTCCCCACCCACATCACATCCACTTCTCCATCACCTTCTGGATGCCCAACCATCAACCACTTCACACACACACACACTTACCTTAACATCCACCGATTTCTCACTCCATCACCATGCTCTGCTGCCAGCCTCAGGGTCTTCACAGGATTTGAACTCACAACCTCTTTGCTTCAAGGCAGCAGCTCTAACCACTAGACCATGAAAGCTACCTGGAAACTGGAAACTGGAAACTGGAAACTGGAAACTGGAAACTGGAAACTGGAAACTTGAAACAACTGGAAACAACTGGAAACTGGAAACTGGAAACTGGAAACTGGAAACTGGAAACTGGAAACAACTGGAAACTGGAAACTGGAAACAACTGGAAACTGGAAACTGGCAACGATGACAGTGGTCCTGGCCTGTTTTGACAAAATGAGAAAATGCACAAAGGGGGGCTCGGACCTCAGACCGAGCTACTTCTTAGGCTTGCTATATCTACAATCCGAGCCCCCCTCTATTTTTGGCACGCAGGGCACGCAGATGATAAGTACTGGAATGATTGAGAGCTTTAAATGTATGTAACTTACAAACCTGTATAACTTTTTGGCACCAGTTGTTTTGACAAAAAGAGAAAATGCACAAAGGGAGGCTCGGACCTAACAAACCTGTATAACTTTTTGGCACCAGTTGTTTTGACAAAAAGAGAAAATGCACAAAGGGGCTCAGACCTCAGACCAAGCTACTTCTTAGGCTTGCTATATTTACAATTGGAGCCCCCCTCTCTTTTTGGCACGCAGGGCACGCAGATGATAAGTACTGGAACGATTGAGAGCTTTAAATGTATGTAACTTACAAATCTGTATAACTTTTTGGCACCTGTTGTTTTGACAAAAAGAGAAAATGCAGAAAGGGGGGGCTCGAACCTAACAAACCTGTATAACTTTTTGGCACCAGTTGTTTTGACAAAAAGAGAAAATGCACAAAGGGGGGCTCAGACCAAGCTACTTCTTAGGCTTGCTATATCTACAATTGGAGCCCCCCTCTCTTTTTGGCACGCAGGGAACGCAGATGATAAGTACTGGAACGATTGAGAGCTTTAAATGTATGTAACTTACAAATCTGTATAACTTTTTGACACCAGTTGATTTAAAAAAATAATTTTTTCCCACCTGTTCAGATACATTTGACTGGAACAGTACAGGCAAGCCGAAGAGCTAGTTCGGACTTAGGTTCGAATCCCCCCTCTGTGCGTTTACACTGGCAAGCTTTGTGTTGCGGGGTATAGCTCAGTGGTAGAGCATTTGACTGCAGATCAAGAGGTCCTTGGTTCAAATCCAAGTGCCCCCTAACACACATTTTTTTGCTTTACAACTTAACCATATCCCACAAATGTAGTTTCTTGCAGAAAATCGCCTCATCCAGTCAATGAGCAGCCACCCTGGAGCGCAGAGGTTCAAAAGGTCCTTAGTTCAAATCCAAGTGCCTGCTAATGCATAATTTTTTCTTTACAGCTCAACCATATCATAAGGCTTGCTATATCTACAATTGGAGCCCCCCTCTCTTTTTGGCACGCAGGGCACGCAGATGATAAGTACTGGAACGATTGAGAGCTTTAAATGTATGTAACTTACAAATCTGTATAACTTTTTGACAACAGTTTATTTAAAAAAATAATTTTTTCCCACCTGTTCAGATACATTTGACTGGAACAGTACAGGCAAGCCGAAGAGCTAGTTCGGACTTAGGTTTGAATCCCCCATCTGTGCGTTTACACTGGAAAGCTTTGTGTTGCGGGGGTATAGCTCAGTGGTAGAGCATTTGACTGCAGATCAAGAGGTCCTTGGTTCAAATCCGAGTGCCCCCTAGCACAAATTGTTTTGCTTTACAACTTAACCATATCCCACAAATGTAGTTTCTTGCAGAAAATCACCTCATCCAGTCAATGAGCAGCCACCCTGGAGCGCAGAGGTTCAAGAGGTCCTTGGTTCAAATCCAAGTGCCTGCTAATGCATAATTTTTTCTTTACAGCTCAAGCATATCTCATGTATGTAGTTTATTGCAAAAAATTTGCAATGTTGAGGTACAGACATTGTTAATTTTTTAGCAATAGCTCAGTGGTGGAGCATTGTGGTCAGGCAGAAAAGAACTATAGAACTTCTAAGGTTCAAATCTCCCCCCCCCCCTCAAAACCCTCTCCTCCCTTCCTCTGTGCAGTTACTCTGTGTGCCAAAACAGGACAAGACCTTGGTCTCTGCATTTTGTTGCCAAGCAGCTCCCATGGCATTGTGGTTAGAGCTGCTGCCTTGGGGCGCAGAGGTTGTGAGTTCGAATCCTGTGAAGATCCTGATGATGGAAGATGTTAAATGAGATTGATCGTGAGAACCTGGGATGACTGGAGGATTGGAGAGCCATGGATCATGGGACTGAAAGTTATCGATGGATGGACTGAGTCAAGCGGATGTCAAGGAGAGCAGTGGGACTGGAGGAGATCGATGGACTGAGGAGAGGAGGCTTTCAAGGTAAGTGGTCAGAGAGTGTTGTGGGGCATTGTGAACGGTGATCCACTAGAATGGAGGATTCTAGGTTGTGGATCTACCAAAAGTGGTGTTGTGTCTGTTGTGGGATGTTGAAAATATAAAGGTGGGGGTTTTTATTTGCTTTTTTTTTTTTATACCAATAAAATGGTCTCCCCTTCTACCAATCACCATTGCCTCCAGCCCTTCACTCCAACTACCACCACCACCACCACTCACTAACACCACAACTACCTTCTTCCTCAGCACCTTCCTCCCCACCCACTTCTCCATCACCTTCTGGATGCCCAACCATCAACCACTTCACACACACACTTACCTTAACATCCACCGATTTCTCACTCCATCACCATGCTCTGCTGCCAGCCTCAGGGTCTTCACAGGATTTGAACTCACAACCTCTTTGCTCCAAAGCAGCAGCTCTAACCACTAGACCATGAAAGCTACCTGGAAACTGGAAACTGGAAACTGGAAACTGGAAACTGGAAACTGGAAACTGGAAACTGGAAACTGGAAACTGGAAACTGGAAACTGGAAACTGGAAACTGGAAACTGGAAACTGGCAACGATGACAGTGGTCTTGGCCTGTTTTGACAAAATGAGAAAATGCACAAAGGGGGGCTCGGACCTCAGACCGAGCTACTTCTTAGGCTTGCTATATCTACAATCCGAGCCCCCCTCTCTTTTTGGCACGCAGGGCACGCAGATGATAAGTACTGGAATGATTGAGAGCTTTAAATGTATGTAACTTACAAACCTGTATAACTTTTTGGCACCAGTTGTTTTGACAAAAAGAGAAAATGCACAAAGGGAGGCTCGGACCTAACAAACCTGTATAACTTTTTGGCACCAGTTGTTTTGACAAAAAGAGAAAATGCACAAAGGGGCTCAGACCTCAGACCAAGCTACTTCTTAGGCTTGATATATCTACAATTGGAGCCCCCCTCTCTTTTTGGCACGCAGGGCACGCAGATGATAAGTACTGGAACGATTGAGAGCTTTAAATGTATGTAACTTACAAATCTGTATAACTTTTTGGCACCTGTTGTTTTGACAAAAAGAGAAAATGCAGAAAGGGGGGGCTCGAACCTAACAAACCTGTATAACTTTTTGGCACCAGTTGTTTTGACAAAAAGAGAAAATGCACAAAGGGGGGCTCAGACCTCAGAACAAGCTACTTCTTAGGCTTGCTATATCTACAATTGGAGCCCCCCTCTCTTTTTGGCACGCAGGGCACGCAGATGATAAGTACTGGAACGATTGAGAGCTTTAAATGTATGTAACTTACAAATCTGTATAACTTTTTGACACCAGTTGATTTAAAAAAATAATTTTTTCCCACCTGTTCAGATACATTTGACTGGAACAGTACAGGCAAGCCGAAGAGCTAATTCGGACTTAGGTTCGAATCCCCCCTCTGTGCGTTTACACTGGCAAGCTTTGTGTTGCGGGGGTATAGCTCAGTGGTAGAGCATTTGACTGCAGATCAAGAGGTCCTTGGTTCAAATCCAAGTGCCCCCTAACACACATTTTTTTGCTTTACAACTTAACCATATCCCACAAATGTAGTTTCTTGCAGAAAATCGCCTCATCCAGTCAATGAGCAGCCACCCTGGAGCGCAGAGGTTCAAGAGGTCCTTAGTTCAAATCCAAGTGCCTGCTAATGCATATTTTTTTCTTTACAGCTCAACCATATCTCATGTATGTAGTTTATTGCAAAAAATTTGCAATGTTGAGGTACAGACATTGCTAATTTTTTAGCAATAGCTCAGTGGTGGAGCATTGTGGTCAGGCAGAAAAGAACTATAGAACTTCTCAGGTTCAAATCTCCCCCCCCCCCCCTTTCAAAACCTTCTCCTCCCTTCCTCTGTGCAGTTACTCTGTGTGCCAAAACAGGACAAGACCTTGGTCTCTGCATTTTGTTGCCAAGCAGCTCCCATGGCATTGTGGTTAGAGCTGCTGCCTTGGAGCGCAGAGGTTGTGAGTTCGAATCCTGTGAAAACCCTGTTGATGGAAGATGTTAAATGAGAATGATCGTGAGAACCTTGGAGGATTGGAGGATCATGGGACTGAAAGATATCGATGGATGGAATAAGTCAAGCGAATGTCAAGGAGAGCAGATTGGAGAGCAGTGGGACTGAAGGAGATCGATGGACTGAGGAGAGGAGGCTTTCAAGGTAAGTGGTCAGAGAGTGTTGTGGGGCATTGTGGACGGTGATCCACTAGAATGGAGGATTCTAGGTTGTGGATCTACCAAAAGTGGTGTTGTGTCTGTTGTGGGATGTTGAAAATAAAAAGGTGGGGGTTTTTATTTGCTTTTTTATTTATACCAATAAAATGGTCTCCCCTTCTACCAATCACCATTGCCTCCAGCCCTTCACTCCAACTACCACCACTCACTCACACCCCAACAACCTTCTTCCTCAGCACCTTCCTCCCCACCCACATCACATCCACTTCTCCATCACCTTCTGGATGCCCAACCATCAACCACTTCACACACACACACTTACCTTCCACCGATTTCTCACTCCATCACCATGCTCTGCTGCCAGCCTCAGGGTCTTCACAGGATTTGAACTCACAACCTCTTTGCTCCAAGGCAGCAGCTCTAACCACTAGACCATGAAAGCTACATGGAAACTGGCAACGATGACAGTGGTCTTGGCCTGTTTTGACAAAATGAGAAAATGCACAAAGGGGGGCTCGGACCTCAGACCGAGCTACTTCTTAGGCTTGCTATATCTACAATCCGAGCCCCCCTCTTTTTTGGCACGCAGGGCACGCAGATGATAAGTACTGGAATGATTGAGAGCTTTAAATGTATGTAACTTACAAACCTGTATAACTTTTTGGCACCAGTTGTTTTGACAAAAAGAGAAAATGCACAAAGGGAGGCTCGGACCTAACAAACCTGTATAACTTTTTGGCACCAGTTGTTTTGACAAAAAGAGAAAATGCACAAAGGGGGGCTCAGACCTCAGAACAAGCTACTTCTTAGGCTTGCTATATCTACAATTGGAGCCCCCCTCTCTTTTTGGCACGCAGGGCACGCAGATGATAAGTACTGGAACGATTGAGAGCTTTAAATGTATGTAACTTACAAATCTGTATAACTTTTTGGCACCTGTTGTTTTGACAAAAAGAGAAAATGCACAAAGGGGGGGCTCGAACCTAACAAACCTGTATAACTTTTTGGCACCAGTTGTTTTGACAAAAAGAGAAAATGCACAAAGGGGGGCTCAGACCAAGCTACTTCTTAGGCTTGCTATATCTACAATTGGAGCCCCCCTCTCTTTTTGGCACGCAGGGCACGCAGATGATAAGTACTGGAACGATTGAGAGCTTTAAATGTATGTAACTTACAAATCTGTATAACTTTTTGGCACCTGTTGTTTTGACAAAAAGAGAAAATGCACAAAGGGGGGCTCAAACCTAAGACGAAGCTACTTCTTAGGCTTGCTATATCTACAATTGGAGCCCCCCTCTCTTTTTGGCACGCAGGGCACGCAGATGATAAGTACTGGAACGATTGAGAGCTTTAAATGTATGTAACTTACAAATCTGTATAACTTTTTGACACCAGTTGATTTAAAAAAATAATTTTTTCCCACCTGTTCAGATACATTTGACTGGAACAGTACAGGCAAGACGAAGAGCTAGTTCGGACTTAGGTTCGAATCCCCCCTCTGTGCGTTTACACTGGAAAGCTTTGTGTTGCGGTGGTATAGCTCAGTAGTAGAGCATTTGACTGCAGATCAAGAGGTCCTTGGTTCAAATCCGAGTGCCCCCTAACACACATTTTTTTTGCTTTACAACTTAACCATATCCCACAAATGTAGTTTCTTGCAGAAAATCGCCTCATCCAGTCAATGAGCAGCCACCCTGGAGCGCAGAGGTTCAAGAGGTCCTTGGTTCAAATCCAAGTGCCTGCTAATGCATAATTTTTTCTTTACAGCTCAACCATATCTCATCTATGTAGTTTATTGCAAAAAATTTGCAATGTTGAGGTACAGACATTGCTAATTTTTTAGCAATAGCTCAGTGGTGGAGCATTGTGGTCAGGCAGAAAAGAACTATAGAACTTCTAAGGTTCAAATCTCCCCCCCCCCTCAAAACCCTCTCCTCCCTTCCATGGTGCAGTTACTCTGTGTGCCAAAACAGGACAAGACCTTGGTCTCTGCATTTTGTTGCCAAGCAGCTCCCATGGCATTGTGGTTAGAGCTGCTGCCTTGGAGCGCAGAGGTTGTGAGTTTGAATCCTGTGAAGACCCTGATGATGAAAGATGTCAAATGAGATTGATCGTGAGAACCTGGGATGACTGGAGGATTGGAGAGCCATGGATCATGGGACTGAAAGATATCGATGGATGGAATAAGTCAAGCGAATGTCAAGGAGAGCAGATTGAAGAGCAGTGGGACTGGAGGAGATCGATGGACTGAGGAGAGGAGGCTTTCAAGGTAAGTGGTCAGAGAGTGTTGTGGGGCATTGTGGACGGTGATCCACTAGAATGGAGTATTCTAGGTTGTGGATCTACCAAAAGTGGTGTTGTGTCTGTTGTGGGATGTTGAAAATAAAAAGGTGGGGGTTTTTATTTGCTTTTTTATTTATACCAATAAAAAGGTCTCCCCTTCTACCAATCACCATTGCCTCCAGCCCTTCACTCCAACTACCACCACCACTCACTCAAATCCCAACTACCTTCTTCCTCTCCACTTCTCGATGCCCAACCATCAACCACTTCACACACACACACTTACCTTAACATCCACCGATTTCTCACTCCATCACCATGCTCTGCTGCAAGCCTCAGGGTCTTCACAGGATTTGAATTCACAACCTCTTTGCTCCAAGGCAGCAGCTCTAACCACTAGACCATGAAAGCTACCTGGAAACTGGAAACTGGAAACTGGAAACTGGCAACGATGACAGTGGTCTTGGCCTGTTTTGACAAAATGAGAAAATGCACAAAGGGGGGCTCGGACCTCAGACCGAGCTACTTCTTAGGCTTGCTATATCTACAATCCGAGCCCCCCTCTCTTTTTGGCACGCAGGGCACGCAGATGATAAGTACTGGAATGATTGAGAGCTTTAAATGTATGTAACTTACAAACCTGTATAACTTTTTGGCACCAGTTGTTTTGACAAAAAGAGAAAATGCACAAAGGGAGGCTCGGACCTAACAAACCTGTATAACATTTTGGCACCAGTTGTTTTGACAAAAAGAGAAAATGCACAAAGGGGCTCAGACCTCAGACCAAGCTACTTCTTAGGCTTGCTATATCTACAATTGGAGCCCCCCTCTCTTTTTGGCACGCAGGGCACGCAGATGATAAGTACTGGAACGATTGAGAGCTTTAAATGTATGTAACTTACAAATCTGTATAACTTTTTGGCACGTGTTGTTTTGACAAAAAGAGAAAATGCAGAAAGGGGGGGCTCGAACCTAACAAACCTGTATAACTTTTTGGCACCAGTTGTTTTGACAAAAAGAGAAAATGCACAAAGGGGGGCTCAAACCTAAGACCAAGCTACTTCTTAGGCTTGCTATATCTACAATTGGAGCCCCCCTCTCTTTTTGGCACGCAGGGCACGCAGATGATAAGTACTGGAACGATTGAGAGCTTTAAATGTATGTAACTTACAAATCTGTATAACTTTTTGACACCAGTTGATTTAAAAAAATAATTTTTTCCCACCTGTTCAGATACATTTGACTGGAACAGTACAGGCAAGCCGAAGAGCTAATTCGGACTTAGGTTCGAATCCCCCCCTCTTCGCGTTTACACTGGCAAGCTTTGTGTTGCGGGGGTATAGCTCAGTGGTAGAGCATTTGACTGCAGATCAAGAGGTCCTTGGTTCAAATCCAAGTGCCCCCTAACACACATTTTTTTGCTTTACAACTTAACCATATCCCACAAATGTAGTTTCTTGCTGAAAATCGCCTCATCCAGTCAATGAGCAGCCACCCTGGAGCGCAGAGGTTCAAGAGGTCCTTAGTTCAAATCCAAGTGCCTGCTAATGCATAATTTTTTCTTTACAGCTCAACCATATCTCATGTATGTAGTTTATTGCAAAAAATTTGCAATGTTGAGGTACAGACATTGCTAATTTTTTAGCAATAGCTCAGTGGTGGAGCATTGTGGATGCCCAAGGCAGCAGCTCTAACCACTAGACCATGAAAGCTACATGGAAACTGGCAACAATGACAGTGGTCTTGGCCTGTTTTGACAAAATGAGAAAATGCACAAAGGGGGGCTCGGACCTCAGACCGAGCTACTTCTTAGGCTTGCTATATCTACAATCCGAGCCCCCCTCTTTTTTGGCATGCAGGGCACGCATATGATAAGTACTGGAATGATTGAGAGCTTTAAATGTATGTAACTTACAAACCTGTATAACTTTTTGGCACCAGAGGTTTTGACAAAAAGAGAAAATGCACAAAGGGAGGCTCGGACCTAACAAACCTGTATAACTTTTTGGCACCAGTTGTTTTGACAAAAAGAGAAAATGCACAAAGGGGCGCTCAGACCTCAGACCAAGCTACTTCTTAGGCTTGCTATATCTACAATTGGAGCCCCCCTCTCTTTTTGGCACGCAGGGCACGCAGATGATAAGTACTGGAACGATTGAGAGCTTTAAATGTATGTAACTTACAAATCTGTATAACTTTTTGGCACCTGTTGTTTTGACAAAAAGAGAAAATGCACAAAGGGGGGGCTCGAACCTAACAAACCTGTATACCTTTTTGGCACCAGTTGTTTTGACAAAAAGAGAAAATGCACAAAGGGGGGCTCAAACCTAAGACCAAGCTACTTCTTAGGCTTGCTATATCTACAATTGGAGCCCCCCTCTCTTTTTGGCACGCAGGGCTTGCAGATGATAAGTACTGGAACGATTGAGAGCTTTAAATGTATGTAACTTACAAATCTGTATAACTTTTTGACACCAGTTGATTTAAAAAAATAATTTTTTCCCACCTGTTCAGATACATTTGACTGGAACAGTACAGGCAAGCCGAAGAGCTAGTTCGGACTTAGGTTCGAATCCCCCCTCTGTGCATTTACACTGGAAAGCTTTGTGTTGCGGTGGTATAGCTCAGTGGTAGAGCATTTGACTGCAGATCAAGAGGTCCTTGGTTCAAATCCGAGTGCCCCTTAACACACATTTTTTTTGCTTTACAACTTAACCATATCCCACAAATGTAGTTTCTTGCAGAAAATCGCCTCATCCAGTCAATGAGCAGCCACCTTGGAGCGCAGAGGTTCAAGAGGTCCTTGGTTCAAATCCAAGTGCCTGCTAATGCATAATTTTTTCTTTACAGCTCAACCATATCTCATCTATGTAGTTTATTGCAAAAAATTTGCAATGTTGAGGTACAGACATTGCTAATTTTTTAGCAATAGCTCAGTGGTGGAGCATTGTGGTCAGGCAGAAAAGAACTATAGAACTTCTAAGGTTCAAATCTCCCCCCCCCCTCAAAACCCTTTCCTCCCTTCCATGGTGCAGTTACTCTGTGTGCCAAAACAGGACAAGACCTTGGTCTCTGCATTTTGTTGCCAAGCAGCTCCCATGGCTTTGTGGTTAGAGCTGCTGCCTTGGAGCGCAGAGGTTGTGAGTTTGAATCCTGTGAAGACCCTGATGATGAAAGATGTCAAATGAGATTGATCGTGAGAACCTGGGATGACTGGAGGATTGGAGAGCCATGGATCATGGGACTGAAAGATATCGATGGATGGACTGAGTCAAGCGGATGTCAAGGAGAGCAGATTGGAGAGCAGTGGGACTGGAGGAGATCGATGGACTGAGGAGAGGAGGCTTTCAAGGTAAGTGGTCAGAGAGTGTTGTGGGGCATTGTGGATGGTGATCCACTAGAATGGAGGAATCTAGGTTGTGGATCTACCAAAAGTGGTGTTGTGTCTGTTGTGGGATGTTGAAAATAAAAAGGTGGGGGGTTTTATTTGCTTTTTTATTTATACCAATAAAATGGTCTCCCCTTCTACCAATCACCATTGCCTCCAGCCCTTCACTCTAACTACCACCACCACCACCACTCACTAACACCCCAACTACCTTCTTCCTAAGCACCTTCCTCCCCACCCACATCACATCCACTTCTCCATCACCTTCTGGATGCCCAACCATCAACCACTTCACACACACACTTACCTTAACATCCTCCGATTTCTCACTCCATCACCTTGCTCTGCTGCCAGCCTCAGGGTCTTCACAGGATTCGAATTCACAACCTCTTTGCTCCAATGCAGCAGCTCTAACCACTAACCATCGATGGACTGAGGAGAGGAGGCTTTCAAGGTAAGTGGTCAGAGAGTGTTGTGGGGCATTGTGGACGCAGATCCACTAGAATGGAGGAATCTAGGTTGTGGATCTACCAAAAGTGGTGTTGTGTCTGTTGTGGGATGTTGAAAATAAAAAGGTGGGGGTTTTTATTTGCTTTTTTTATACCAATAAAATGGTCTCCCCCTCTACCAATCACCATTGCCTCCAGCCCTTCACTCCAACTACCACAAACCTGTATAACTTTTTGGCACCAGTTGTTTTGACAAAAAGAGAAAATGCACAAAGGGGGGCTCAGACCTCAGACCAAGCTACTTCTTAGGCTTGCTATATCTACAATTGGAGCCCCCCTCTCTTTTTGGCACGCAGGGCACGCAGATGATAAGTACTGGAACGATTGAGAGCTTTAAATGTATGTAACTTACAAATCTGTATAACTTTTTGGCACCTGTTGTTTTGACAAAAAGAGAAAATGCACAAAGGGGGGGCTCGAACCTAACAAACCTGTTTTCCTTTTTTGGCACCAGTTGTTTTGACAAAAAGAGAAAATGCACAAAGGGGGGCTCAAACCTAAGACCAAGCTACTTCTTAGGCTTGCTATATCTACAATTGGAGCCCCCCTCTCTTTTTGGCACGCAGGGCACGCAGATGATAAGTACTGGAACGATTGAGAGCTTTAAATGTATGTAACTTACAAATCTGTATAACTTTTTTACACCAGTTGATTTAAAAAAATAATGTTTTCCCACCTGTTCAGATACATTTTGACTGGAACAGTACAGGCAAGCCGAAGAGCTAGTTCGGACTTAGGTTTGAATCCCCCCTCTGTGCATTTACACTGGCAAGGTTTGTGTTGCGGGGGTATAGCTGAGTGGTAGAGCATTTGACTTCAGATCAAGAGGTCCTTGGTTCAAATCCGAGTGCCCCCTAACACGCATTTTTTTGCTTTACAACTTAACCATATCCCACAAATGTAGTTTCTTGCAGAAAATCGCCTCATCCAGTCAATGAGCAGCCACCCTGGAGCGCAGAGGTTCAAGAGGTCCTTGGTTCAAATCCAAGTGCCTGCTAATGCATAATTTTTTCTTTACAGCTCAACCATGTCTCATGTATGTAGTTTATTGCAAAAAATTTGCAATGTTGAGGTACAGACATTGCTAATTTTTTAGCAATAGCTCAGTGGTGGAGCATTGTGGTCAGGCAGAAAAGAACTATAGAACTTCTAAGGTTCAAATCTCCCCCCCCCCCTCAAAACCCTCTTCTCCCTTCCTCTGTGCAGTTACTCTGTGTGCCAAAACAGGACAAGACCTTGGTCTCTGCATTTTGTTGCCAAGCAGCTCCCATGGCATTGTGGTTAGAGCTGCTGCCTTGGAGCGCAGAGGTTGTGAGTTTGAATCCTGTGAAGATCCTGTTGATGGAAGATGTTAAATGAGATTGATCGTGAGAACCTGGGATGACTGGAGGATTGGAAAGCCATGGATCATGGGACTGAAAGATATCGATGGATGGACTGAGTCAAGGTCATGTCAAGGAGAGCAGATTGGAGAGCAGTGGGACTGGAGGAGATCGATGGACTGAGGAGAGGAGGCTTTCAAGGTAAGTGGTCAGAGAGTGTTGTGGGGTATTGTGGACGGTGATCCACTAGAATGGAGGATTCTAGGTTGTGGATCTACCAAAAGTGGTGTTGTGTCTGTTGTGGGATGTTGAAAATATAAAGGTGGGGGTTTTTATTTGCTTTTTTATTTATGCCAATAAAATGGTCTCCCCTTCTACCAATCACCATTGCCTCCAGCCCTTCACTCCAACTACCACCACCATTCACTAACACCCCAACTACCTTCTTCCTCAGCACCTTCCTCCCCACCCACATCACATCCACTTCTCCATCACCTTCTGGATGCCCAACCATCAACCACTTCACACACACACACACTTACCTTAACATCCACCGATTTCTCACTCCATCACCATGCTCTGCTGCCAGCCTCAGGGTCTTCACAGGATTTGAACTCACAACCTCTTTGCTCCAAGGCAGCAGCTCTAACCACTAGACCATGAAAGCTACATGGAAACTGGCAACGATGACAGTGGTCTTGGCCTGTTTTGACAAAATGAGAAAATGCACAAAGGGGGGCTCGGACCTCAGACCGAGCTACTTCTTAGGCTTGCTATATCTACAATCCGAGCCCCCCTCTTTTTTGGCACGCAGGGCACACAGATGATAAGTACTGGAATGATTGAGAGCTTTAAATGTATGTAACTTACAAACCTGTATAACTTTTTGGCACCAGTTGTTTTGACAAAAAGAGAAAATGCACAAAGGGGGGCTCAGACCTCAGACCAAGCTACTTCTTAGGCTTGCTATAGCTACAATTGGAGCTCCCCTCTCTTTTTGGCACGCAGGGCACGCAGATGATAAGTACTGGAACGATTGAGAGCTTTAAATGTATGTAACTTACGAATCTGTATAACTTTTTGGCACCTGATGTTTTGACAAAAAGAGAAAATGCACAAAGGGGGGGCTCGAACCTAACAAACCTGTATAACTTTTTGGCACCAGTTGTTTTGACAAAAAGAGAAAATGCACAAAGGGGGGCTCAAACCTAAGACCAAGCTACTTCTTAGGCTTGCTATATCTACAATTGGAGCCCCCCTCTCTTTTTGGCACGCAGGGCACGCAGATGATAAGTACTGGAACGATTGAGAGCTTTAAATGTATGTAACTTACAAATCTGTATAACTTTTTGACACCAGTTGATTTAAAAAAATAATTTTTTCCCACCTGTTCAGATACTATAGAACTTCTAAGGTTCAAATCTCCCCCCCCCCCCTCAAAACCCTCTCCTCCCTTCCTCTGTGCAGTTACTCTGTGTGCCAAAACAGGACAAGACCTTGGTCTCTGCATTTTGTTGCCAAGCAGCTCCCATGGCATTGTGGTTAGAGCTGCTGCAGCTGCTTGGAGCGCAGAGGTTGTGAGTTCGAATCCTGTGAAAACCCTGATGATGGAAGATGTTAAATGAGATTGATCGTGAGAACCTGGGATGACTGGAGGATTGGAGAGCCATGGATCATGGGACTGAAAGATATCGATGGATGTCAAGGAGAGCAGATTGGAGAGCAATGGGACTGGAGGAGATCGATGGACTGAGGAGAAGAGGCTTTCAAGGTAAGTGGTCAGAGAGTGTTGTGGAGCATTGTGGACGGTGATCCACTAGAATAGAGGCTTCTAGGTTGTAGATCTACCAAAAGTGGTGTTGTGTCTGTTGTGGGATGTTGAAAATAAAAAGGAGTGGGTTTTTATTTGCTTTTTTTTTATACCAATAAAATGGTCTCCCCTTCTACCAATCACCATTGCCTCCAGCCCTTCACTCCAACTACCACCAGCACTCACTCACACCCCAACTACCTTCTTCCTCAGCACCTTCCTCCCCACCCACTTTTCGATGCCCAACCATCAACCACACACACTTACCATCCACCGATTTCTCACTCCATCACCATGCTCTGCTGCCAGCCTCAGGGTCTTCACAGGATTTGAACTCACAACCTCTTTGCTCCAAGGCAGCAGCTCTAACCACTAGACCATGAAAGCTACATGGAAACTGGTAACGATAACGATAACGATGACGATGACGATGACGATGACGATGACGATGACGATGACGATGACGATGACAGTGGTCTTGGCCTGTTTTCACAAAATGAGAAAATGCACAAAGGGGGGCTCGGCCCTCAGACCGAGCTACTTCTTAGGCTTGCTATATCTACAATCCGAGCCCCCCTCTCTTTTTGGCACGCAGGGCATGCAGATGATAAGTACTGGAATGATTGAGAGCTTTAAATGTATGTAACTTACAAACCTGTATAACTTTTTGGCACCAGTTGTTTTGACAAAAAGAGAAAATGCACAAAGGGAGGCTCGGACCTAACAAACCTGTATAACTTTTTGGCACCAGTTGTTTTGACAAAAAGAGAAAATGCACAAAGGGGGGCTCGGACCTCAGACCGAGCTACTTCTTAGGCTTGCTATATCTACAATCCGAGCCCCCCTCTCTTTTTGGCACGCAGGGCACGCAGATGATAAGTACTGGAATGATTGAGAGCTTTAAATGTATGTAACTTACAAACCTGTATAACTTTTTGGCACCAGTTGATTTAAAAAAATAATTTTTTCCCACCTGTTCAGATACATTTGACAGGAACAGTACAGGCAAGCCGAAGAGCTAGTTCGGACTTAGGTTCGAATCCCCCTCGGTGCGTTTACACTGGAAAGCTTTGTGTTGCGGGGGTATAGCTCAGTGGTAGAGCATTTGACTGCAGCTCAAGAGGTCCTTGCTTCAAATCCGAGTGCCCCCTAACACGCATTTTTTTGCTTTACAACTTAACCATATCCCACAAAAGTAGTTTCTTGCAGAAAATCGCCTCATCCAGTCAATGAGCAGCCACCCTGGAGCGCAGAGGTTCAAGAGGTCCTTGGTTCAAATCCAAGTGCCTGCTAATGCATAATTTTTTCTTTACAGCTCAACCATATCTCATGTATGTAGTTTATTGCAAAAAAATTGCAATGTTGAGGTACAGACATTGCTAATTTTTTAGCAATAGCTCAGTGGTGGAGCATTGTGGTCAGGCAGAAAAGAACTATAGAACTTCTAAGGTTCAAATCTCCCCCCCCCCCCATCAAAACCCTCTCCTCCCTTCCTCTGTGCAGGTACTCTGTGTGCCAAAACAGGACAAGACCTTGGTCTCTGCATTTTGTTGCCAAGCAGCTCCCATGGCATTGTGGTTAGAGCTGCTGCCTTGGAGCGCAGAGGTTGTGAGTTCGAATCCTGTGAAGACCCTGATAATGGAAGATGTTAAATGAGATTGATCGTGAGAACCTAGGATGACTGGAGGATTGGAGAGCCATGGATCGTGGGACTGGAAGATATCGATGGATTGACTGAGTCAAGCGGATGTCAAGGAGAGCAGATTGGAGAGCAGTGGGACTGGAGGAGATCGATGGACTGAGGAGAGGAGGCTTTCAAGGTAAGTGGTCAGAGAGTGTTGTAGGGCATTGTGGTCAGTGATCCACGAGAATGGAGGATTCTAGGTTGTGGATCTACCAAAAGTGGTGTTGTGTCTGTTGAAGGATGTTGAAAATAAAAAGGTGGGGGTTTTTATTTGCATTTTTTTTTATACCAATAAAATGGTCTCCCCTTCTACCAATCACCATTGCCTCCAGCCCTTCACTCCAACTACCACCACCACTCACTCACTCACTCCCCAACTACCTTCTTCCTCAGCACCTTCCTCCCCACCCACATCACATCCACTTCTCCATCACCTTCTGGATGCCCAACCATCAACCACTTCACACACACACTTACCTTAACATCCACCAATTTCTCACTCCATCATCATGCTCTGCTGCCAGCCTCAGGGTCTTCACAGGATTTGAACTCACAACCTCTTTGCTCCAAGGCAAAGACCATGAAAGCTACCTGGAAACTGGCAACGATGACAGTGGTCTTGGCCTGTTTTGACAAAATGAGAAAATGCACAAAGGGGGGCTCGGACCTCAGACCAAGCTACTTCTTAGGCTTGCTATATCTACAATCCGAGCCCCCCTCTCTTTTTGGCACGCAGGGCACGCAGATGATAAGTACTGGAATGATTGAGAGCTTTAAATGTATGTAACTTACAAACCTGTATAACTTTTTGGCACCAGTTGTTTTGACAAAAAGAGAAAATGCACAAAGGGAGGCTCGGACCTAACAAACCTGTATAACTTTTTGGCACCAGTTGTTTTGACAAAAAGAGAAAATGCACAAAGGGAGGCTCAGACCTCAGACCAAGCTACTTCTTAGGCTTGCTATATCTACAATTGGAGCCCCCCTCTCTTTTTGGCACGCAGGGCACGCAGATGATAAGTACTGGAACGATTGAGAGCTTTAAATGTATGTAACTTACAAAACTGTATAACTTTTTGGCACCTGTTGTTTTGACAAAAAGAGAAAATGCACAAAGGGGGGGCTCGAACCTAACAAACCTGTTTTCCTTTTTTGGCAACAGTTGTTTTGACAAAAAGAGAAAATGCACAAAGGGGGGCTCAAACCTAAGACCAAGCTACTTCTTAGGCTTGCTATATCTACAATTGGAGCCCCCCTCTCTTTTTGGCATGCAGGGCACGCAGATGATAAGTACTGGAACGATTGAGAGCTTTAAATGTATGTAACTTACAAATCTGTATAACTTTTTGACACCAGTTGATTTAAAAAAATAATTTTTTCCCACCTGTTCAGATACATTTGACTGGAACAGTACAGGCAAGCCGGAGAGCTAGTTCGGACTTAGGTTCGAATCCCCCCCTCTGTGGGTTTACACTGGAAAGCTTTGTGTTGCGGGGGTATAGCTCAGTGGTAGAGCATTTGACTGCAGATCAAGAGGTCCTTGGTTCAAATCCGAGTGCCCCCTAACACACATTTTTTTTGCTTTACAACTTAACCATATCCCACAAATGTAATTTCTTGCAGAAAATCGCCTCATCCAGTCAATGAGCAGCCACCCTGGAGCGCAGAGGTTCAAGAGGTCCTTGGTTCAAATCCAAGTGCCTGCTAATGCATAATTTTTTCTTTACAGCTCAACCATATCTCATGTATGTAGTTTATTGCAAAAAATTTGCAATGTTGAGGTACAGATATTGCTAATTTTTTAGCAATAGCTCAGTGGTGGAGCATTGTGGTCAGGCAGAAAAGAACTATAGAACTTCTAAGGTTCAAATCTCCCCCCCCCCCCTCAAGACCCTCTCCTCTCTTCCTCTGTGCAGTTACTCTGTGTGCCAAAACAGGACAAGACCTTGGTCTCTGCATTTTGTTGCCAAGCAGCTCCCATGGCATTGTGGTTAGAGCTGCTGCCTTGGAGCGCAGAGGTTGTGAGTTCGAATCCTGTGAAGATCCTGATGATGGCATATGTTAAATGAGATTGATTGTGAGAACCTGGGATGACTGGAGGATCGGAGAGCCATGGATGGAGGATCGGAGAGACTGGAGGATCGGAGAGCCATGGATGATGGGACTGAAAGATATTGTTGGATTGACTGAGTCAAGCGGATGTCAAGGAGAGCAGATTGGAGAGCAGTGGGACTGGAGGAGATCGATGGACTGAGGAGAGGAGGCTTTCAAGGTAAGTGGTCAGAGAGTGTTGTGGGGCATTGTGGATGGTGATCCACTAGAATGGAGGATTCTAGGTTGTGGATCTACGAAAAGTGGTGTTGTGTCTGTTGAAGCATGTGGGATGTTGAAAATAAAAAGGTGGTGGGTTTTATTTGCTTTTTTTTTTATACCAATAAAATGGTCTCCCCTTCTACCAATCACCATTGCCTTCACTCCAACTACCACCACCACCCACTCACACCCCAACTACCTTCTTCCTCAGCACCTTCCTCCCTGGAAGTACTGGAATGATTGAGAGCTTTAAATGTATGTAACTTGATACTGGATGTATGTAACTTGTATGTAACTTGATACTGGAGGAACATATTGATATAGTTGGGGTCACTGAGACATGGCTGGACTCCTCGCATGACTGGGCGGTTAATCTGCAGGGGTTTACATTGTTTCGCAAGGATAGAATGAACAGAAAAGGTGGTGGAGTCTGTCTGTATGTTAGAAGTGGTATGAAAGTCAGTGTGAACGATGCCATAGTGTGTGATGATTCTGAGGATGTGGAATCATTGTGGGTAGAATTACAAAAGAAGGGAAATACTGAAAAAATAGTATTTGGTGTAATCTACAGACCCCCTAATATCACTGAAGAGATAGAAGTTCGGCTTCATAAACAAATAGAGAGGGCCGCCCGGGCAGGTACAGTGGTAATAATGAGAGATTTTAACTATCCAGATATAGATTGGGGTCCGGGGTTGGCTAAAACTACAAAGGGGCGACAATTCCTAAATTTATTGCAGGATAATTTTATGGGCCAGTTTGTGGAGGACCCAACAAGAAGTGATGCCTTGTTGGATCTGATCATTTCCAACAATGCAGAGCTGGTTGGTAATGTAACTGTGCGGGAAAACCTTGGTAATAGCGACCACAATATAGTTACTTTTGACTTAAAATGTAGAAAACAAAGACAGGCGGGGAAGGCAAAAACATATAACTTTAAAAAGGCAAATTTCCCTGGGCTGAGGGCTGCACTACAGGACATAGACTGGGGGGATGTGTTGTCAAATACTGATACAGAAGGTAAATGGGACATCTTTAAATCAACTCTAAATAACTATATAGCTAAATATATACCAAAGGGGAACAAATATAAACGATTAAAACTAAATCCTACATGGCTGACACATGATGTTAAAAGAGCAATAAACAACAAAAAAATAGCCTTCAAAAAATACAAATCTGATGGGTCAGCGATAACATTTAAACAGTACAAGGAGCTTAATAAAATCTGTAAAAATGTAATAAAAACAGCAAAAATTCAAAATGAGAGACAGGTGGCCAAAGAAAGCAAAACTAATCCTAAATATTTTTTTAGATATATTAATGCAAAAAAAACAAGGACAGAGCATGTAGGACCCCTTAATAATGATAATGGGGAGGTTGTCACAGGCGATCAAGAGAAGGCGGAGCTACTGAATGGGTTCTTTAGTTCTGTATACACTATGGAAGAAGGAGCTGACATTGGCCAGGTCAGTGCTGGTAACACATCATGTAATGTACTGAACTGGCTTAATGTAGAGATGGTACAAGGTAAGTTAAGTGATATAAATGTAAGCAAATCCCCAGGACCGGATGGACTACACCCAAGAGTTCTTAGAGAGGTAAGTTCAGTAATATCTGTACCCCTGTTCATGATATTTAGAGATTCTCTGGTGTCTGGTATTGTGCCAAGGGACTGGCGCAAGGCGAATGTGGTACCAATCTTCAAAAAGGGCTCTAGGTCTTCCCCAGGAAACTATAGACCGGTAAGTTTAACGTGCATTGTGGGTAAATTGTTTGAAGGACTTATAAGGGATTACATACAGGAATACATAGGGGATAATTGTATTATAAGTGATAGCCAGCATGGGTTTACTAAGGATAGAAGTTGTCAAACCAATCTAATTTGCTTTTATGAAGAGGTGAGTAGAAGCCTTGACAGAGGAATGGCTGTGGATATAGTGTTTCTGGATTTTGCTAAAGCGTTTGATACTGTCCCTCATAGACGTCTGACAGGTAAGTTAAGGTCTTTGGGTTTGGAAATTTTAGTTTGCAACTGGATTGAACACTGGCTCATGGATCGTACCCAGAGAGTGGTGGTCAATGATTCGTACTCTGATTGGTCCCCGGTTATTAGTGGTGTACCCCAAGGTTCAGTACTGGGACCGCTGTTGTTTAATTTATTTATCAATGATATAGAGGATGGTATTAACAGCTCTGTTTCTATCTTTGCAGATGACACCAAGCTTTGTAGCACGGTACAGTCTATAGAGGATGTGCATAAGTTACAAGATGACTTGGATAGACTAAGTGTCTGGGCATCCACTTGGCAAATGAGGTTCAATGTGGATAAATGTAAAGTTATGCATCTGGGTACTAATAACCTGCATGCATCGTATGTCTTAGGGGGGATTAAACTGGCAGAGTCACTGGTAGAGAAGGATCTGGGTGTACTTGTAGATCACAGACTACAGAATAGCATGCAATGTCAGGCTGCTGCTTCCAAAGCCGGCAGGATATTGTCATGTATCAAAAGAGGCATGGACTCAAGGGACAGGGACATAATACTCCCCCTTTATAAATCATTGGTACGGCCTTACCTTTAATATGCTGTTCAGTTTTGGGCACCTGTCCATAAAAGGGACACTGCGGAGTTGGAAAGGGTGCAGAGACGAGCGACTAAACTAATATGGGGCATGGAACATCTTAGCTATGAGGAGCGATTAAAGGAGTTACAATTGTTTAGTCTTGAGAAGAGACGTTTAAGGGGGGATATGATAAACGGATATAAGTATACTAATGGCCCATACAAAAAATATGGAGAAAAACTGTTCCAGGTTAAAGCCCCCCAAAGGACGAGGGGGCACTCCCTCCGTCTGGAGAAGAAAAAGTTTAGTCTCAAGGGGCGACACGCCTTCTTTACCGTGAGGACTGTGAATTTATGGAACGGTCTACCTCAGTAACTGGTCACAGCAGGAACAATTAACAGCTTTAAAACAGGATTAGATACATTCCTAAAACAAAATAAGATTAATGCTTATGAAGAAGTATAAAATCTCATCCCTTCCCCAATATCGCGTCACACCCCTACCCCTTAATTCCCTGGTTGAACTTGATGGACATATGTCTTTTTTCGACCGTACTAACTATGTAACTATGTAACTTACAAACCTGTATAACTTTTTGGCACCAGTTGTTTTGACAAAAAGAGAAAATGCACAAAGGGAGGCACGGACCTAACAAACCTGTATAACTTTTTGGCGCCAGTTGTTTTGACAAAAAGAGAAAATGCACAAAGGGGGGCTCAAACCTAAGACCAAGCTACTTCTTAGGCTTGCTATATCTACAATTGGAGCCCCCCACTTTTTTGGCACGCAGGGCACGCAGAAGATAAGTACTGGAACGATTGAGAGCTTTAAATGTATGTAACTTACAAATCTGTATAACTTTTTGGCACCTGTTGTTTTGACAAAAAGAGAAAATGCACAAAGGGGGGGCTCGAACCTAACAAACCTGTTTTCCTTTTTTGGCACCAGTTGTTTTGACAAAAAGAGAAAATGCACAAAGGGGGGCTCAAACCTAAGACCAAGCTACTTCTTAGGCTTGCTATATCTACAATTAGAGCCCCCCTCTCTTTTTGGCACGCAAGGCACGCAGATGATAAGTACTGGAACGATTGAGAGCTTTAAATGTATGAAACTTACAAATCTGTATAACTTTTTGACACCAGTTGATTTAAAAAAATAATTTTTTCCCACCTGTTCAGATACATTTGACTGGAACAGTACAGGCAAGCCGAAGAGCTAATTCGGACTTAGGTTCGAATCCCCCCTCTGTGCGTTTACACTGTGCTTTGTGTTGCGGGGGTATAGCTCAGTGGTAGAGCATTTGACTGCAGATCAAGAGGTCCTTGGTTCAAATCCAAGTGCCCCCTAACACACATTTTTTTGCTTTACAACTTAACCATATCCCACAAATGTAGTTTCTTGCAGAAAATCGCCTCATCCAGTCAATGAGCAGCCACCCTGGAGCGCAGAGGTTCAAGAGGTCCTTAGTTCAAATCCAAGTGCCTGCTAATGCATATTTTTTTCTTTACAGCTCAACCATATCTCATGTATTTAGTTTATTGCAAAAAATTTGCAATGTTGAGGTACAGACATTGCTAATTTTTTAGCAATAGCTCAGTGGTGGAGCATTGTGGTCAGGCAGAAAAGAACTATAGAACTTCTCAGGTTCAAATCTCCCCCCCCCTTTCAAAACCTTCTCCTCCCTTCCTCTGTGCAGTTACTCTATGTGCCAAAACAGGACAAGACCTTGGTCTCTGCATTTTGTTGCCAAGCAGCTCCCATGGCATTGTGGTTAGAGCTGCTGCCTTGGAGCGCAGAGGTTGTGAGTTCGAATCCTGTGAAAACCCTGTTGATGGAAGATGTTAAATGAGAATGATTGTGAGAACCTTGGATGACTGGAGGATTGGAGAGCCATGGATCATGAGACTGAAAGATATCGATGGATGGAATAAGTCAAGCGAATGTCAAGGAGAGCAGATTGGAGAGCAGTGGGACTGGAGGAGATCGATGGACTGAGGAGAGGAGGCTTTCAAGGTAAGTGGTCAGAGAGTGTTGTGGGGCATTGTGGACGGTGATCCACTAGAATGGAGGATTCTAGGTTGTGGATCTACCAAAAGTGGTGTTGTGTCTGTTGTGGGATGATGAAAATAAAAAGGTGGGGGTTTTTATTTGCTTTTTTATTTATACCAATAAAATGGTCTCCCCTTCTACCAATCACCATTGCCTCCAGCCCTTCACTCCAACTACCACCACCACCACCACACACTCACACCCCAACGACCTTCTTCCTCAGCACCTTCCTCCCCACCCACATCACATCCACTTCTCCATCACCTTCTGGATGCCCAACCATCAACCACTTCACACACACACACTTACCTTAACATCCACCGATTTCTCACTCCATCACCATGCTCTGCTGCCAGCCTCAGGGTCTTCACAGGATTTGAACTCACAACCTCTTTGCTCCAAGGCAGCAGCTCTAACCACTAGACCATGAAAGCTACCTGGAAACTGGAAACTGGAAACTGGAAACTGGAAACTGGAAACTGGAAACTGGAAACTGGAAACTGGAAACTGGAAACTGGAAACTGGCAACGATGACAGTGGTCCTGGCCTGTTTTGACAAAATGAGAAAATGCACAAAGGGGGGCTCGGACCTCAGACCGAGCTACTTCTTAGGCTTGCTATATCTACAATCCGAGCCCCCCTCTCTTTTTGGCACGCAGGGCACGCAGATGATAAGTACTGGAATGATTGAGAGTTTTAAATGTATGTAACTTACAAACCTGTATAACTTTTTGGCACCAGTTGTTTTGACAAAAAGAGAAAATGCACAAAGGGAGGCTCGGACCTAACAAACCTGTATAACTTTTTGGCACCAGTTGTTTTGACAAAAAGAGAAAATGCACAAAGGGGGGCTCGGACCTCAGACCGAGCTACTTCTTAGGCTTGCTATATCTACAATCCGAGCCCCCCTCTTTTTTGGCACGCAGGGCACGCAGATGATAAGTACTGGAACGATTGAGAGCTTTAAATGTATGTAACTTACAAATCTGTATAACTTTTTGGCACCAGTTGTTTTGACAAAAAGAGAAAATGCACAAAGGGAGGCTCGGACCTAACAAACCTGTATAACTTTTTGGCACCAGTTGTTTTGACAAAAAGAGAAAATGCACAAAGGGGCTCAGACCTCAGACCAAGCTACTTCTTAGGCTTGCTATATCTACAATTGGAGCCCCCCTCTCTTTTTGGCACGCAGGGCACGCAGATGATAAGTACTGGAACGATTGAGAGCTTTAAATGTATGTAACTTACAAATCTGTATAACTTTTTGGCACCTGTTGTTTTGACAAAAAGAGAAAATGCAGAAAGGGGGGGCTTGAACCTAACAAACCTGTATAACTTTTTGGCACCAGTTGTTTTGACAAAAAGAGAAAATGCACAAAGGGGGGCTCAAACCTAAGACCAAGCTACTTCTTAGGCTTGCTATATCTACAATTGGAGCCCCCTCTCTTTTTGGCACGCAGGGCACGCAGATGATAAGTACTGGAACGATTGAGAGCTTTAAATGTATGTAACTTACAAATCTGTATAACTTTTTGACACCAGTTGATTTAAAAAAATAATTTTTTCCCACCTGTTCAGATACATTTGACTGGAACAGTACAGGCAAGACGAAGAGCTAGTTCGGACTTAGGTTCGAATCCCCCCTCTGTGCGTTTACACTGGAAAGCTTTGTGTTGCGGTGGTATAGCTCAGTGGTAGAGCATTTGACTGCAGATCAAGAGGTCCTTGGTTCAAATCCAAGTGCCCCCTAACACACATTTTTTTTTGCTTTACAACTTAACCATATCCCACAAATGTAGTTTCTTGCAGAAAATCGCGTCATCCAGTCAATGAGCAGCCACCCTGGAGCGCAGAGGTTCAAGAGGTCCTTGGTTCAAATCCAAGTGCCTGCTAATGCATATTTTTTTCTTTACAGCTCAACCATATCTCATCTATGTAGTTTATTGCAAAAAATTTGCAATGTTGAGGTACAGACATTGCTAATTTTTTAGCAATAGCTCAGTGGTGGAGCATTGTGGTCAGGCAGAAAAGAACTATAGAACTTCTAAGGTTCAAATCTCCCCCCCCCCCCCCTCAAAACCCTCTCCTCCCTTCCATGGTGCAGTTACTCTGTGTGCCAAAACAGGACAAGACCTTGGTCTCTGCATTTTGTTGCCAAGCAGCTCCCATGGCATTGTGGTTAGAGCTGCTGCCTTGGAGCGCAGAGGTTGTGAGTTTGAATCCTGTGAAGACCCTGATGATGAAAGATGTCAAATGAGATTGATCGTGAGAACCTGGGATGACTGGAGGATTGGAGAGCCATGGATCATGGGACTGAAAGATATCGATGGATGGTCTGAGTCAAGCTGATGTCAAGGAGAGCAGATTGGAGAGCAGTGGGACTGGAGGAGATCGATGGACTGAGGAGAGGAGGCTTTCTCAAGGTAAGTGGTCAGAGAGTGTTGTGGGGCATTGTGGACGGTGATCCACTAGAATGGAGGATTCTAGGTTGTGGATCTACCAAAAGTGGTGTTGTGTCTGTTGTGGGATGTTGAAAATTAAAAGGGGGGGGGGTGTTTTATTTGCTTTTTTATTTATACCAATAAAATGGTCTCCCCTTCTACCAATCACCATTGCCTCCAGCCCTTCACTCCAACTACCACCACCACCACCACCACCACCACTCACTAACACCCCAACTACCTTCTTCCTAAGCACCTTCCTCCCCACCCACATCACATCCACTTCTCCATCACCTTCTGGACGCCCAACCATCAACCACTTCACACACACACTTACCTTAACATCCTCCGATTTCTCACTCCATCACCTTGCTCTGCTGCCAGCCTCAGGGTCTTCACAGGATTCGAATTCACAACCTCTTTGCTCCAATGCAGCAGCTCTAACCACTAGGCCATGAAAGCTACCTGGAAACTGGCAACGATGACAGTGGTCTTGGCCTGTTTTGACAAAATGAGAAAATGCACAAAGGGGGGCTCGGACCTAAGACCGAGCTACTTCTTAGGCTTGCTATATCTACAATCCGAGCCCCCCTCTCTTTTTGGCACGCAGGGCACGCAGATGATAAGTACTGGAATGATTGAGAGCTTTAAATGTATGTAACTTACAAACCTGTATAACTTTTTGGCACCAGTTGTTTTGACAAAAAGAGAAAATGCACAAAGGGAGGCTCGGACCTAACAAACCTGTATAACTTTTTGGCACCAGTTGTTTTGACAAAAAGAGAAAATGCACAAAGAGGGGCTCAGACCAAGCTACTTCTTAGGCTTACTATATCTACAATTGGAGCCCCCCTCTCTTTTTGGCACGCAGGGCACGCAGATGATAAGTACTGGAACGATTGAGAGCTTTAAATGTATGTAACTTACAAATCTGTATAACTTTTTGGCACCTGTTGTTTTGACAAAAAGAGAAAATGCACAAAGGGGGGGCTCGAACCTAACAAACCTGTATACCTTTTTGGCACCAGTTGTTTTGACAAAAAGAGAAAATGCACAAAGGGGGGCTCAAACCTAAGACCAAGCTACTTCTTAGGCTTGCTATATCTACAATTGGAGCCCCCCTCTCTTTTTGGCACGCAGGGCACGCAGATGATAAGTACTGGAACGATTGAGAGCTTTAAATGTATGTAACTTACAAATCTGTATAACTTTTTGACACCAGTTGATTTAAAAAAATAATTTTTTCCCACCTGTTCAGATACATTTGACTGGAACAGTACAGGCAAGACGAAGAGCTAGTTCGGACTTAGGTTCGAATCCCCACTCTGTGCGTTTACACTGGAAAGCTTTGTGTTGCGGTGGTATAGCATTTGACTGCAGATCAAGAGGTCCTTGGTTCAAATCCGAGTGCCCCCTAACACACATTTTTTTTGCTTTACAACTTAACCATATCCCACAAATGTAGTTTCTTGCAGAAAATCGCCTCATCCAGTCAATGAGCAGCCACCCTGGAGTGCAGAGGTTCAAGAGGTCCTTGGTTCAAATCCAAGTGCCTGCTAATGCATAATTTTTTCTTTACAGCTCAACCATATCTCATCTATGTAGTTTATTGCAAAAAATTTGCAATGTTGAGGTACAGACATTGCTAATTTTTTAGCAATAGCTCAGTGGTGGAGCATTGTGGTCAGGCAGAAAAGAACTATAGAACTTCTAAGGTTCAAATCTCCCCCCCCCCCCCTCAAAACCCTCTCCTCCCTTCCATGGTGCAGTTACTCTGTGTGCCAAAACAGGACAAGACCTTGGTCTCTGCATTTTGTTGCCAAGCAGCTCCCATGGCATTGTGGTTAGAGCTGCTGCCTTGGAGCGCAGAGGTTGTGAGTTTGAATCCTGTGAAGACCCTGATGATGAAAGATGTCAAATGAGATTGATCGTGAGAACCTGGGATGACTGGAGGATTGGAAAGCCATGGATCATGGGACTGAAAGATATCGATGGATGGACTGAGTCAAGCGGATGTCAAGGAGAGCAGATTGGAGAGCAGTGGGACTGGAGGAGATCGATGGACTGAGGAGAGGAGGCTTTCAAGGTAAGTGGTCAGAGAGTGTTGTGGGGCATTGTGGACGGTGATCCACTAGAATGGAGGATTCTAGGTTGTGGATCTACCAAAAGTGGTGTTGTGTCTGTTGTGGGATGTTGAAAATATAAAGGTGGGGGGTTTTTATTTGCTTTTTTATTTATACCAATAAAATGGTCTCCCCTTCTACCAATCACCATTGCCTCCAGCCCTTCACTCCAACTACCACCACCACCACTCACTAACACCCCAACTACCTTCTTCCTCAGCACCTTCCTCCCCACCCACTTCTCCATCACCTTCTGGATGCCCAACCATCAACCACTTCACACACACACTTACCTTAACATCCACCGATTTCTCACTCCATCACCATGCTCTGCTGCCAGCCTCAGGGTCTTCACAGGATTTGAACTCACAAGCTCTTTGCTCCAAGGCAGCAGCTTTAACCACTAGACCATGAAAGCTACCTGGAAACTGGAAACTGGAAACTGGAAACTGGAAACTGGAAACTGGAAACTGGAAACTGGAAACTGGAAACTGGAAACTGGAAACGATGACAGTGGTCTTGGCCTGTTTTGACAAAATGAGAAAATGCACAAAGGGGGGCTCGGACCTCAGACCGAGCTACTTCTTAGGCTTGCTATATCTACAATCCGAGCACCCCTCTCTTTTTGGCACGCAGAGCACGCAGATGATAAGTACTGGAATGATTGAGAGCTTTAAATGTATGTAACTTACAAACCTGTATAACTTTTTGGCACCAGTTGTTTTGACAAAAAGAGAAAATGCACAAAGGGAGGCTCGGACCTAACAAACCTGTATAACATTTTGGCACCAGTTGTTTTGACAAAAAGAGAAAATGCACAAAGGGGCTCAGACCTCAGACCAAGCTACTTCTTAGGCTTGCTATATCTACAATTGGAGCCCCCCCTCTCTTTTTGGCACGCAGGGCACGCAGATGATAAGTACTGGAACGATTGAGAGCTTTAAATGTATGTAACTTACAAATCTGTATAACTTTTTGGCACCTGTTGTTTTGACAAAAAGAGAAAATGCAGAAAGGGGGGGCTCGAACCTAACAAACCTGTATAACTTTTTGGCACCAGTTGTTTTGACAAAAAGAGAAAATGCACAAAGGGGGGCTCAAACCTAAGACCAAGCTACTTCTTAGGCTTGCTATATCTACAATTGGAGCCCCCCTCTCTTTTTGGCACGCAGGGCACGCAGATGATAAGTACTGGAACGATTGAGAGCTTTAAATGTATGTAACTTACAAATCTGTATAACTTTTTGACACCAGTTGATTTAAAAAAATAATTTTTTCCCACCTGTTCAGATACATTTGACTGGAACAGTACAGGCAAGCCGAAGAGCTAGTTCGGACTTAGGTTCGAATCCCCCCCTCTGTGCGTTTACACTGGAAAGCTTTGTGTTGCGGGGGTATAGCTCAGTTGTAGAGCATTTGACTGCAGATCAAGAGGTCCTTGGTTCAAATCCGAGTGCCCCCTAACACACATTTTTTTGCTTTACAACTTAACCATATCCCACAAATTTCTTGCAGAAAATCGCCTCATTCAGTCAATGAGCAGCCACCCTGGAGCGCAGAGGTTCAAGAGGTCCTTGGTTCAAATCCAAGTGCCTGCTAATGCACAATTTTTTCTTTAAAGCTCAACCATATCTCATGTATGTAGTTTATTGCAAAAAATTTGCAATGTTGAGGTACAGTTATTGCTAATTTTTTAGCAATAGCTCAGTGGTGGAGCATTGTGGTCAGGCAGAAAAGAACTATAGAACTTCTAAGGTTCAAATCTCCCCCCCCCCCCCCCGCAAAACCCTCTCCTCTCTTCCTCTGTGCAGTTACTCTGTGTGCCAAAACAGGACAAGACCTTGGTCTCTGCCTTTTGTTGCCAAGCAGCTCCCATGGCATTGTGGTTAGAGCTGCTGCCTTGGAGCGCAGAGGTTGTGAGTTCGAATCCTGTGAAGATCCTGATGATGGAAGATGTTAAATGAGATTGATCGTGAGAACCTGGGATGATTGGAGGATTGGAGAGCCATGGATCATGGGACTGAAAGATATCAATGGATGGACTGAGTCAAGCGGATGTCAAGGAGAGCACATTGGAGAGCAGTGGGACTGGAGGAGATCGATGGACTGAGGAGAGGAGGCTTTAAAGGTAAGTGGTCAGAGAGTGTTGTGGGGCATTGTGGACGGTGATCCACTAGAATGGAGGATTCTAGGTTGTGGATCTACCAAAAGTGGTGTTGTGTCTGTTGTGGGATGTTGAAAATAAAAAGGTGGGGGGTTTTATTTGCTTTTTTATTTATACCAATAAAATGGTCTCCCCTTCTACCAATCACCATTGCCTCCAGCCCTTCACTCCAACTACCCCCACCACCACCACTCACTAACACCCCAACTACCTTCTTCCTAAGCACCTTCCTCCCCACCCACATCACATCCACTTCTCCATCACCTTCTGGATGCCAAACCATCAACCACTTCACACACACACACTTACCTTAACATCCACCGATTTCTCACTCCATCACCATGCTCTGCTGCCAGCCTCAGGGTCTTCACAGGATTTGAACTCACAACCTCTTTGCTCCAAGGCAGCAGCTCTAACCACTAGACCATGAAAGCTACCTGGAAACTGGAAACTGGAAACTGGAAACTGGAAACTGGAAACTGGACACTGGACACTGGACACTGGACACTGGACACTGGACACTGGACACTGGACACTGGACACTGGACACTGGACACTGGAAACTGGCATTGATGACAGTGGTCTTTGCCTGTTTTGACAAAATGAGAAAATGCACAAAGGGGGGCTCGGACCTAAGACCGAGCTACTTCTTAGGCTTGCTATATCTACAATCCGAGCCCCCCTCTCTTTTTGGCACGCAGGGCACGCAGATGATAAGTACTGGAATGATTGAGAGCTTTAAATGTATGTAACTTACAAACCTGTATAACTTTTTGGCACCAGTTGTTTTGACAAAAAGAGAAAATGCACAAAGGGAGGCTCGGACCTAACAAACCTGTATAACATTTTGGCACCAGTTGTTTTGACAAAAAGAGAAAATGCACAAAGGGGCTCAGACCTCAGACCAAGCTACTTCTTAGGCTTGCTATATCTACAATTGGAGCCCCCCTCTCTTTTTGGCACGCAGGGCACGCAGATGATAAGTACTGGAACGATTGAGAGCTTTAAATGTATGTAACTTACAAATCTGTATAACTTTTTGACACCAGTTGATTTAAAAAAATAATTTTTTCCCACCTGTTCAGATACATTTGACTGGAACAGTACAGGCAAGCCGAAGAGCTAGTTCGGACTTAGGTTCGAATCCCCCCCTCTTCGCGTTTACACTGGCAAGCTTTGTGTTGCGGGGGTATAGCTCAGTTGTAGAGCATTTGACTGCAGATCAAGAGGTCCTTGGTTCAAATCCAAGTGCCCCCTAACACACATTTTTTTACTTTACAACTTAACCATATCCCACAAATGTAGTTTCTTGCAGAAAATCGCCTCATCCGGTCAATGAGCAGCCACCCTGGAGCGCAGAGGTTCAAGAGGTCCTTGGTTCAAATCCAAGTGCCTGCTAATGCATAATTTTTTCTTCAAAGCTCAACCATATCTCATGTATGTAGTTTATTGCAAAAAATTTGCAATGTTGAGGTACAGTTATTGCTAATTTTTTAGCAATAGCTCAGTGGTGGAGCATTGTGGTCAGGCAGAAAAGAACTATAGAACTTCTAAGGTTCAAATCTCCCCCCCCCCCCTCAAAACCCTCTCCTCTCTTCCTCTGTGCAGTTGCTCTGTGTGCCAAAACAGGACAAGACCTTGGTCTCTGCCTTTTGTTGCCAAGCAGCTCCCATGGCATTGTGGTTAGAGCTGCTGCCTTGGAGCGCAGAGGTTGTGAGTTCGAATCCTGTCAAGATTCTGATGATGGAAGATGTTAAATGAGATTGATCGTGAGAACCTGGGATGACTGGAGGATTGGAGAGCCATGGATCATGGGACTGAAAGATATTGATGGATGGACTGAGTCAAGCGGATGTCAAGGAGAGCACATTGGAGAGCAGTGGGACTGGAGGAGATCGATGGACTGAGGAGAGGAGGCTTTCAAGGTAAGTGGTCAGAGAGTGTTGTGGGGCATTGTGGACGGTGATCCACTAGAATGGAGGATTCTAGGTTGTGGATCTACCAAAAGTGGTATTGTGTCTGTTGTGGGATGTTGAAAATAAAAAGGTGGGGGGTTTTATTTGCTTTTTTATTTATACCAATAAAATGGTCTCCCCTTCTACCAATCACCATTGCCTCCAGCCCTTCACTCCAACTACCACCACCACCACCACCACCACCACCACCACCACTCACTAACACCCCAACTACCTTCTTCCTAAGCACCTTCCTCCCCACCCACATCACATCCACTTCTCCATCACCTTCTGGATGCCAAACCATCAACCACTTCACACACACACTTACCTTAACATCCTCCGATTTCTCACTCCATCACCTTGCTCTGCTGCCAGCCTCAGGGTCTTCACAGGATTCGAATTCACAACCTCTTTGCTCCAATGCAGCAGCTCTAACCACTAGACCATGAAAGCTACCTGGAAACTTTCAACGATGACAGTGGTCTTGGCCTGTTTTGACAAAATGAGAAAATGCACAAAGGGGGGCTCGGACCTAAGACCGAGCTACTTCTTAGGCTTGCTATATCTACAATCCGAGCCCCCCTCTCTTTTTGGCACGCAGGGCACGCAGATGATAAGTACTGGAATGATTGAGAGCTTTAAATGTATGTAACTTACAAACCTGTATAACTTTTTGGCACCAGTTGTTTTGACAAAAAGAGAAAATGCACAAAGGGAGGCTCGGACCTAACAAACCTGTATAACTTTTTGGCACCAGTTGTTTTGACAAAAAGAGAAAATGCACAAAGGGGGGCTCAGACCTCAGACCAAGCTACTTCTTAGGCTTGCTATATTTACAATTGGAGCCCCCCTCTCTTTTTGGCACGCAGGGCATGCAGATGATAAGTACTGGAACGATTGAGAGCTTTAAATGTATGTAACTTACAAATCTGTATAACTTTTTGGCACCTGTTGTTTTGACAAAAAGAGAAAATGCACAAAGGGGGGCTCGGACCTCAGACCGAGCTACTTCTTAGGCTTGCTATATCTACAATCCGAGCCCCCCTCTCTTTTTGGCACGCAGGGCACGCAGATGATAAGTACTGGAATGATTGAGAGCTTTAAATGTATGTAAATTACAAACCTGTATAACTTTTTGGCACCAGTTGTTTTGACAAAAAGAGAAAATGCACAAAGTTAGGCTCGGACCTAACAAACCTGTATAACTTTTTGGCACCAGTTGTTTTGACAAAAAGAGAAAATGCACAAAGGGGGGCTCAGACCTCAGACCAAGCTACTTCTTAGGCTTGCTATATCTACAATTGGAGCCCCCCTCTCTTTTTGGCACGCGTAGGTTCGAATCCCCCATCTGTGCGTTTACACTGGAAAGCTTTGTGTTGTATAACTTTTTGACAACAGTTTATTTAAAAAAATAATTTTTTCCCACCTGTTCAGATACATTTGACTGGAACAGTACAGGCAAGCCGAAGAGCTAGTTCGGACTTAGGTTCGAATCCCCCATCTGTGCGTTTACACTGGAAAGCTTTGTGTTGCTGGGGTATAGCTCAGTGGTAGAGCATTTGACTGCAGATCAAGAGGTCCTTGGTTCAAATCCGAGTGCCCCCTAGCACAAATTTTTTTGCTTTACAACTTAACCATATCCCACAAATGTAGTTTCTTGCAGAAAATCACCTCATCCAGTCAATGAGCAGCCACCCTGGAGCGCAGAGGTTCAAGAGGTCCTTGGTTCAAATCCAAGTGCCTGCTAATGCATATTTTTTTCTTTACAGCTCAACCATTTCTCATGTATGTAATTTATTGCAAAAAATTTGCAATGTTGAGGTACAGACATTGCTAATTTTTTAGCAATAGCTCAGTGGTGGAGCATTGTGGTCAGGCAGAAAAGAACTATAGAACTTCTAAGGTTCAAATCTCCCCCCCCCCCCCCTCAAAACCCTCTCCTCCCTTCCTCTGTGCAGTTACTCTGTGTGCCAAAACAGGACAAGACCTTGGTCTCTGCAATTTGTTGCCAAGCAGCTCCCATGGCATTGTGGTTAGAGCTGCTGCCTTGGAGCGCAGAGGTTGTGAGTTTGAATCCTGTGAAGACCCTGATGATGGAAGATGTTAAATGAGATTGATCGTGAGAACCTGGGATGACTGGAGGATTGGAGAGCCATGGATCATGGGACTGAAAGATATCGATGGATGGACTGAGTCAAGCAGATGTCAAGGAGAGCAGATTGGAGAGCAGTGGGACTGGAGGAGATCGATGGACTGAGGAGAGGAGGCTTTCAAGGTAAGTGGTCAGAGAGTGTTGTGGGGCATTGTGGACGGTGATCCACTAGAATGGAGGATTCTACCAAAAGTGGTGTTGTGTCTGTTGTGGGATGTTGAAAATAAAAAGGTGGAGGTTTTTATTTGCTTTTTTATTTATACCAATAAAATGGTCTCCCCTTCTACCAATCACCATTGCCTCCAGCCCTTCACTCCAACTACCACCACTCACTCACACCCCAACAACCTTCTTCCTCAGCACCTTACTCCCCACCCACATCACATCTAGTGTTGAGCGGCATAGGCCATATTCGAATTCGCGAATATTCGCGAATATATGGACGAATATTCGTCATATATTCGCGAATATTCGCACATTCGTTATATTCTCGTTTTATTTTCGCATATACGAAAATTCGCGTATACGAAAATTAACATATGTGAATATTAGCATATACAAAATTAACATACGCGAAAAGTCGCATATGCGAAAATTAGCATATGCTAATTTTCGCATATGCGAATTTCCGCACGCCAGTCTCACACAGTAGTATTACAGCCTTCTTTACACCACACAAGCTGGAAGCAGAGAGGGATGATCACTGTGATGTGTACTGTGAAGAAAAAAGACAAAAAAAAAAAAAAAAAAAAAAACGAATATTCGTAATTACGAATATATAACGCTATATTCGTGAAATTTGCGAATTCGCGAATATGCGATATTCGCGAATAATATTCGAATTGCGAATATTCGTGAGCAACACTAATCACATCCACTTCTCCATCACCTTCTGGATGCCCAACCATCAACCACTTCACACACACACACTTACCTTAACATCCACTGATTTCTCACTCCATCACCATGCTCTGCTGCCAGCCTCAGGGTCTTCACAGGATTTGAACTCACAACCTCTTTGCTCCAAAACAGCAGCTCTAACCACTAGACCATGAAAGCTACATGGAAACTGGCAACGATGACAGTGGTCTTGGCCTGTTTTGACAAAATGAGAAAATGCACAAAGGGGGGCTCGGACCTCAGACCGAGCTACTTCTTAGGCTTGCTATATCTACAATCCGAGCCCCCCTCTTTTTTGGCACGCAGGGCACGCAGATGATAAGTACTGGAATGATTGAGAGCTTTAAATGTATGTAACTTACAAACCTGTATAACTTTTTGGCACCAGTTGTTTTGACAAAAAGAGAAAATGCACAAAGGGAGGCTCGGACCTAACAAACCTGTATAACTTTTTGGCACCAGTTGTTTTGACAAAAAGAGAAAATGCACAAAGGGGGGCTCGGACCTCAGACCGAGCTACTTCTTAGGCTTGCTATATCTACAATCCGAGCCCCCCTCTCTTTTTGGCACGCAGGGCACGCAGATGATAAGTACTGAAATGATTGAGAGCTTTAAATGTATGTAACTTACAAACCTGTATAACTTTTTGGCACCAGTTGATTTAAAAAAATAATTTTTTCCCACCTGTTCAGATACATTTGACTGGAACAGTACAGGCAAGCCGAAGAGCTAGTTCGGACTTAGGTTCGAATCCCCCCCTCTGTGCGTTTACACTGGAAAGCTTTGTGTTGCGGGGGTATAGCTCAGTGGTAGAGCATTTGACTGCAGCTCAAGAGGTCCTTGCTTCAAATCCGAGTGCCCCCTAACACGCATTTTTTTGCTTTACAACTTAACCATATCCCACAAAAGTAGTTTCTTACAGAAAATCGCCTCATCCAGTCAATGAGCAGCCACCCTGGAGCGCAGAGGTTCAAGAGGTCCTTGGTTCAAATCCAAGTGCCTGCTAATGCATAATTTTTTCTTTACAGCTCAACCATATCTCATGTATGTAGTTTATTGCAAAAAAATTGCAATGTTGAGGTACAGACATTGCTAATTTTTTAGCAATAGCTCAGTGGTGGAGCATTGTGGTCAGGCAGAAAAGAACTATAGTGAAAATTGTATACTTACCGTAATTTTGCTTTCTTCAAGACAGAAGGCAGCACAGAAGGGATATTCCCGGCCTCTTTTATTCCCAGTAGGACCGCCCACCTACAAAAAACTCAAACGAAGATTAACCAACTGGCAACAGACATACCTCATAAGTAGCCAACACACCTGCACGCAATTGTGTAAATGACTAGACTCTTTTCTGGTTGCACAAATTAAATTTATTGGGAGGGTTATATGTGCTGCCTTCTGTCTTGAAGAAAGCAAAATTACGGTAAGTATACAATTTTCACTTTCTTCTACGACATTCGGCAGCACAGAAGGGATGCTCGCTAGCAGCTAATAACAACAAAAAAGGGGGGGGTTCAATCTTGTAATGCAGCAGACAAAACCCCCGAACTGAAGGCTGGACTCTGTGCCTGGATGTCGAGCCGATAATGCTTGATAAATGTGGATGAAGTTGACCACGAAGCAGCATTGCAGATGTCATTCAGCGGCACTTGCGCTCTCTCAGCCCACGAAGTCGCCGTAGCACGAGTTGAATGGGCTTTCAAAGGAAAAGGCGGCTCTAAATTCTCCAACCTGTAAGCTTCTATGATTGTGGATTTTATCCATCTTGCCAGTGTATCCTTTGCCGCTTTACACCCCTTTCTTGGTCCTCCAAACTGTACAAATAAATTTTCGTCCCTACGGAAACCTTCTACTCTGGAGAGATAGTTTAACAGAGTGCTCTTCACATCTAGAGATTGAAGATTATCTTCATCTTCAGGGGGGCAAAAATTTGGCAAAAAAACTTCTCTGTTGACGTTGACTTCTGAAGCGACCTTGGGAACAAAGGAGGGAACAGTCCTGAGCAGAACTCCACTCTGTGTGAACTTGATGTAGGGAGACTTGGAAGACAGGGCCTGTAATTCTCCAAGACGTTTAGCAGACGTGATTGCCACCAAGAACAAAGCTTTGCAAGAGACCCACTTGATATCTGCTTCAGCGATCGGTTCGAAGGGTGCCCCTGTGAGACTCTTCAGGACTAGTGGCAAGTCCCAAATGGCAACTGGAGTCTTGACAGTCGGTCTAAGGTTCTTTAGAGCTTTAAAGAATCTGGAGATCAAGGGTTGGTTGGCAAATCGACCATCTGTAAAAGAGTTAATAGCTGTTACATGAACTCTGAGTGTATTGGGCTTCAACCCTTTCAAATAGCCGTCCTGCAAGAATTGCAGCACCACTGGAAGCGAGATCTCTGGGTCCCCTTTCTCAGCCTTCCAGGATAAAAATCTTCTCCATACTCTAGAGTATAGCTGGTTAGTAGATGGCTTGCGAGCTGATAGAAGAGTGTCTATGACTTCTTCAGACAGGCCGCTGTCTCTAAATTTTCTCCTTTCAAACTCCACACAGTCAGATGTAAGCGCTCTAGATGTTGATGGAAAAAACCTCTCTGGAGAAGTAGATCTTCGTGTAGAGGGAACTTCCAGAAATTGCCTTCTGACAGTCGAAGCAGAAGCGGGAACCAATCCCTGCGAGGCCAGAAAGGGGCTATAAGTAGTACTGTGGGTCTGTCCAGGATGATCTTGTTCAAGACACGGCTCATGAGAGGGATTGGAGGAAACAGATATACATGAAGCCCCCTCCAGCTCATGGTCAGAGCATCCAGATGATCTGGTTGATCTATCTTGTACAAGGAACAGAACTTCATCAACTTCCTGTTCTGTCGGGTAGCCATGAGGTCCCATTGGGGACATCCCAACCTCAGAATGATTTGGGAGAAGTACTTCGGGTTCAGCTCCCACTCGTTGGGGTTCAAGGTGTACCTGTTCAGGAAATCTGCCTGGTAGTTCAGCTCCCCTTTTATGTGGATCGCCGAGAGCGAGGCGAGATGGTGTTCGGCCCAGTTCATGAGCATGCTGCACTCGTTTTGCAGAGCCTGAGACCTTGTTCCACCTTGTTTCCGCAAGTAATGTACTGAGACTGAGTTGTCCGACTGGACCAGCACTGGAGTGTCCTTGACAAGGGGAGTAAAATGCATCACTGCTAATCTTATTGCTCTTAGCTCCCTCAGGTTTGAGGAGAACAGTCTTTCTCTTGGAGACCAGGATTTTTGGATCCACTGACCGTTGTAATGCGCTCCCCAGCCGAACTTTGAGGCGTCTGTTGTAATTATAGACTGATCTTGTAGTCTGAAGCAGTTGCCTCGTGACAAATTCTCCTTGTCTAACCACCAGTGAAGAGTTGATCGTGTGTGAGGTGAGAGACACAGCGGGGCTGAAAGGTTTTCTGGACGACGATCCCAAACCTGCAAAATCTCTGTCTGGAGTTCTCTCATGTGGGCCTTGGCCCATGGTACTGCCTCTATGGCAGCAGTCATCAGTCCTAAAACTTTCATCGCTGTTCTTATCTGCATCACCGGCGTCTGAATCAGATCTGTGACAGATTGTATAATCCTCATCTGTTTGTCCAGTGGCAGGAGGACTCTCTCTGCGGACGAATCCAAAATGAGGCCTAGGAATTTCTTCCGTCTTGCAGGCACGAGGTCTGATTTTTCTTTGTTGAGAAGAAAACCACACTCTTGGAGGAGATTCAGAGTCCTCTGCAGATGATGTAGTAGAAGATCTTGAGACGTTGCAACGAGCAGCCAATCGTCTAAATAAGGCACGATCTGGACTCCCTGTAGTCTTAGGGCTGCTACAATGACTACTGCTACCTTCGTGAATACTCTTGGGGATGAAGACAGGCCGAAGGGTAAAGCGCGGAATTGAAAATGTTCCACCTTTCCATGATGGACGACTGCGAGTCTGAGGTATTTTCTTGACTCGAGGTTTATCGGGACATGTAAATAGGCGTCCATGAGATCTAAGGTAATCATCCAGTCGTCCTTCTGGAGTAAAGTGGTGGCGGATCTTATGTTGTCCATGCGAAACTTTTCTCTTTTTAAAAATCGATTTAGGTATCGCAAGTCGATTATGAGCCTCCATCTGCCGCCTGGCTTTGGGACAGGAAAGATCGGGGAGTACACCCCCTGTCCTAGTTGGTTCACCGGAACTGGCTCCAGGGCATCCTTCATCAAGAATTCCTGTAGGAGAGACTGCATAACCCCATCGCTCTTGTTCAAGAGAAACTTTTCTGGAGGACACTCCAGGAAATTTAGGCTGTAACCTATAGAGATAATTTCTAAGACCCAGCTGTCTGTTGTAATCTTCTGCCAGGCTGCTTGATGTCTCAGCAGCCTGCCCCCTACAGTATCCCGGAGCCTGGCGTCAGAACTCTGACCTGGGTTGTTTGGACTGCGTCTGCTTCCCTCTTTTGTTGCTGTTCTGGAAGCGACGAGTGGATCTTCTGTCCTGAAAGGATCTTCTCTTGTAAAAAGACCTCCTGACCCTGAAGGGACGAAAGGACTTCTTCTTTTCTGAGAAAGGAAATTTTAACTCCTTCGTCTCCTTGCCTGGAGCTAAAATATCCTCTAACTGGGAGCCTATCAGGAAACCCGGCTCGAAGGGAAGGGCACAAAAATTAATCTTTGAAGAGGTCTCGCCCGGCCAAGGCTTAAGAAAAACAATTCTTCTGGCAGAATTTAAAACTGCAAGATTCTTAGCGCAGACTCTGGTTACATCTAGCGGGAAATCGCAGGAAAATTCCGCTGCTACCTTCAGGGTGGCGACTTCCTCCAGTAGCTCCCTTCTGGGAACTCCTTCTTCTATGTCCCTGCTCAACTGACTGAGCCAGACTCTTAAGGCCCGAGCAACTGGTACTGCGGATAAGGCCGCTTTAGTCATTGCAGCTGTATAAGAATAAGTACGCTTCAGGAGAGTATCCATCTTCTTATCTAGAGGGTCTTTCAGAATAGAGGTATCATCTGCAGGCAGAAGAGTACTCTTAGATAGCTTAGCCACTGGTGTGTCTACCTTGGCTGGGTTCTCCCACTTCTCTGAATCATTTGGATCCAGCTTGTAAACTGAACGAAACCTGGACCCCAATTCTAACCTGTGCTCCGGCTTCTTCCACTCCTTTTCCATCACTGTCTTTAACACCGGATGGGCTGCAAACACATTGGATACCTTCTTTGGAAAATAATAAAGACTATTCTTATCCTGAGCTGCCACCTTCTCCTTAGATGATTCAACAATGTCCTTCACTGCAATCACTAGTTTATCAGCAAACTCTTTCCTGAAGAGATAGTAGTCTTCAGAAACGACTTCCTCTGAATCCGACTCTGAAACACTGGAGGTGTCAGTAGTGATAGGCGGTGAAGGGGATTTAACAACTAACTGCCTCTTCTCTTTTAGCTTACATTTCTTAGCGGCCTGCTCAGAGGTGGAGCCGAAACTCTCCTTAAACCAAGAGAAAAAACCTTTCGCCTCCTGAAGGAAGTCGGCAGTCTCCTGAGGCTCAGAACACTTCTTACACACAGTAGAACTGGCATTAGGGGGTAAAGGTTGAAGGCAACTCACGCATAGAGACTTGTGTCCAGCGGGCTTCTTCCTGAGATGATGCTTGCAGGTACTACACAGATCACCCCTCTGATCCTCAGGCAACGGTTGCTCGCAGGAGACGCAGAGTCTGTGTTTAGACTTTGACTTCCTTTTCCTAGGGGTAGAAAGGCTCGACATCTGGAAGGAATACAGACAGAGGGAGTAAGCAAAACACCACGTCAAAGTCCAAGACAGACCCCCTCACAAGAAGTACGCTCTACTAGGGCTAAAAACCTTCTGTACAGCAAAACCTAGACTCTGCAGCCTGACCTCTAAGGGGTTAATTCACATAGACAGTGCTAGAGGACCCAAAAACAGGCATCAAATCAGTGTACACAGATCATACTGATGTCCTAACCAAGATTAGTTCAGTCAGGTTACTTCAATGTAAGTACCGGCTAAAATAATAGTGTCCAGCAGTTAAATGGTGCGATAAGCATTGGTGCCAGTGTGCACCTAACCATAATTGGTGTCAGTGTGCCCCTGATCATCATTGGTGTCAGAGGGCACAAACTCCTAGGTGAGAGCACCTACAAAGCATAGGTGTCAGAGAGCTTTAATATCAACATTGGTGCCAGTGTGCATCAGAACATCGTCATTGGTGACAGTGTGCCTCAGTCATCATTGGTGACAGTGTGCCTCAGTCATCATTGGTGCCAGTGTGCCTCAGTCATCATTGGTGACAGTGTGCCTCAGTCATCATTGGTGACAGTGTGCCTCAGTCACCATTGGTGACAGTGTGCCATAAAATAAATCATTGGTGACAGTGTGCATCAGAAAATCGTCATTGGTGACAGTGTGCACACTTACCTTTACAGGCAAGAAGTCCGGCTGCCTCCGTTCCAGGAGACCGAACGCCGGCTTCTTGCCTGTTTAAATGTCCTTCCTCCCCGCCGACTCCGTACAGCCCGACTTCCGGTCGCGCCGGGAAACTCGTCACTTCCGGCACGACCCAGCTCCTGCGCACGCGCACTGTCATTGCGATCCACGGCGTGGCTGCAGAAGGACATCCAGGCGGGCTGCAGGAGAAAAGAAGGTATACTTACCGGCGCAGGGGGGAGGAAGGGGGAGGGAACACTCGCAACTCCCGGCACCAGCTTACACCCAGCAGCGCACCAACACCTCCTGTTATGAAGCCTATACGGGGGAAAGCACCCCAGGCTCTCCCCAACATCCTGGATCCAAAGAAGGGGGCATAACATCTCTGCCTTAGCCACCAGGCCTCTTACTCTCACCCGGGTCACCCACATGGGCCAGTAAGGATGGCAGGACACCAGGTAGGCCAGGGTTTCCCACATTGGCCCTCAGACAAACTGCTGGGACACTGGTGTTAATTAAAACCTTTCTTTACAGAACCTAAGGAAAAATAAAAGAAAAGAAAAAGGTATTACAGGTGGGCAGAAAAACAGGGTGTGGAACACCGCTTACCAGGAAGAAAAGAGGACAGAAAAAAACACAATTGCGTGCAGGTGTGTTGGCTACTTATGAGGTATGTCTGTTGCCAGTTGGTTAATCTTCGTTTGAGATTTTTGTAGGTGGGCGGTCCTACTGGGAATAAAAGAGGCCGGGAATATCCCTTCTGTGCTGCCGAATGTCGTAGAAGAAAGAACTTCTAAGGTTCAAATCTCCCGCCCCCCATCAAAACCCTCTCCTCCCTTCCTCTGTGCAGTTACTCTGTGTGCCAAAACAGGACAAGACCTTGGTCTCTGCATTTTGTTGCCAAGCAGCTCCCATGGCATTGTGGTTAGAGCTGCTGCCTTGGAGCGCAGAGGTTGTGAGTTTGAATCCTGTGAAGACCCTGATGATGGAAGATGTTAAATGAGATTGATTGGGAGAACCTGGGATGACTGGAGGATTGGAGAGCCATGGATCATGGGACTGAAAGATATCGATGGATGGACTGAGTCAAGCGGATGTCAAGGAGAGCAGATTGGAGAGCAGTGGGACCGGAGGAGATCGATGGACTGAGGAGAGGAGGCTTTCAAGGTAAGTGGTCAGAGAGTGTTGTGGGGCATTGTGGACGGTGATCCACTAGAATGGAGGATTCTAGGTTGTGGATCTACCAAAAGTGGTGTTGTGTCTGTTGTGGGATGTTGAAAATATAAAGGTGGGGGTTTTTATTTGCTTTTTTTTTTTTATACCAATAAAATGGTCTCCCCTTCTACCTATCACCATTGCCTCCAGCCCTTCACTCCAACTACCACCACCACCACTCACTTACACCCCAACTACCTTCTTCCTCAGCACCTTCCTCCCCACCCACTTCTCCATCACCTTCTGGATGCCCAACCATCAACCACTTCAAACACACACTTACCTTAACATCCACCGATTTCTCACTCCATCACCATGCTCTGCTGCCAGCCTCAGGGTCTTCACAGGATTTGAACTCACAACCTCTTTGCGCCAAGGCAGCAGCTCTAACCACTAGACCATGAAAGCAAACTGGAAACTGGAAACTGGAAACTGGAAACTGGAAACTGGAAACTGGAAACTGGAAACTGGAAACTGGAAACTGGAAACTGGAAACTGGAAACAACTGGAAACTGGAAACTGGAAACTGGAAACTGGAAACTGGAAACTGAAAACTGGAAACTGAAAACTGGAAACTGGAAACTGGAAACTGGAAACTGGCAACGATGACAGTGGTCTTGGCCTGTTTTGACAAAATGAGAAAATGCACAAAGGGGGGCTCGGACCTCAGACCGAGCTACTTCTTAGGCTTGCTATATCTACAATCCGAGCCCCCCTCTTTTTTGGCACGCAGGGCACGCAGATGATAAGTACTGGAATGATTGAGAGCTTTAAATGTATGAAACTTACAAACCTGTATAACTTTTTGGCAACAGTTGTTTTGACAAAAAGAGAAAATGCACAAAGGGGCGCTCAGACCTCAGACCAAGCTACTTCTTAGGCTTGCTATATCTACAATTGGAGCCCCCCTCTCTTTTTGGCACGCAGGGCACGCAGATGACAAGTACTGGAACGATTGAGAGCTTTAAATGTATGTAACTTACAAATCTGTATAACTTTTTGGCACCTGTTGTTTTGACAAAAAGAGAAAATGCAGAAAGGGGGGGCTCGAACCTAACAAACCTGTATAACTTTTTGGCACCAGTTGTTTTGACAAAAAGAGAAAATGCACAAAGGGGGGCTCAAACCTAAGACCAAGCTACTTCTTAGGCTTGCTATATCTACAATTGGAGCCCCCCTCTCTTTTTGGCACGCAGGGCACGCAGATGATAAGTATTGGAACGATTGAGAGCTTTAAATGTATGTAACTTACAAATCTGTATAACTTTTTGACACCAGTTGATTTAAAAAAATATTTTTTTCCCACCTGTTCAGATACATTTGACTGGAACAGTACAGGCAAGCCGAAGAGCTAGTTCAGACTTAGGTTCGAATCCCCCCCTCTGTGCGTTTACACTGGAAAGCTTTGTGTTGTGGGGGTATAGCTCAGTTGTAGAGCATTTGACTGCAGAACAAGAGGTCCTTGGTTCAAATCCGAGTGCCCCCTAACAAAATTTTTTTTGCTTTACAACTTAACCATATCCCACAAATTTCTTGCAGAAAATCGCCTCATCCAGTCAATGAGCAGCCACCCTGGAGCGCAGAGGTTCAAGAGGTCCTTTATTCAAATCCAAGTGCCTGCTAATGCATAATTTTTTCTTTACAGCTCAACCATATCTCATGTATGTAGTTTATTGCAAAAAATTTGCAATGTTGAGGTACAGATATTGCTAATTTTTTAGCAATAGCTCAGTGGTGGAGCATTGTGGTCAGGCAGAAAAGAACTATAGAACTTCTAAGGTTCAAATCTCCCCCCCCCCTCAAAACCCTCTCCTCCCTTCCATGGTGCAGTTACTCTGTGTGCCAAAACAGGACAAGACCTTGGTCTCTGCATTTTGTTGCCAAGCAGCTCCCATGGCATTGTGGTTAGAGCTGCTGCCTTGGGGCGCAGAGGTTGTGAGTTTGAATCCTGTGAAGATCCTGATGATGGAATATGTTAAATGAGATTGATCGTGAGAACCTGGGATGACTGGAGGATTGGAGAGCCATGGATCATGGGACTGAAAGATATCGATGGATGGACTGAGTCAAGCGGATGTCAAGGAGAGCAGTGGGACTGGAGGAGATCGATGGACTGAGGAGAGGAGGCTTTCAAGGTAAGTGGTCAGAGAGTGTTGTGGGGCATTGTGGACGGTGATCCACTAGAATGGAGGATTCTAGGTTGTGGATCTACCAAAAGTGGTGTTGTGTCTGTTGTGGGATGTTGAAAATATAAAGGTGGGGGTTTTTATTTGCTTTTTTTTATACCAATAAAATGGTCTCCCCTTCTACCAATCACCATTGCCTCCAGCCCTTCACTCCAACTACCACCACCACCACTCACTAACACCCCAACTACCTTCTTCCTCAGCACCTTCCTCCCCACCCACTTCTCCATCACCTTCTGGATGCCCAACCATCAACCACTTCACACACACACTTACCTTAACATCCACCGATTTCTCACTCCATCACCATGCTCTGCTGCCAGCCTCAGGGTCTTCACAGGATTTGAACTCACAACCTCTTTGCTCCAAAGCAGCAGCTCTAACCACTAGACCATGAAAGCTACCTGGAAACTAGAAACTGGAAACTGGAAACTGGAAACTGGAAACTGGAAACTGGAAACTGGAAACTGGAAACTGGAAACTGGAAACTGGCAACGATGACAGTGGTCTTGGCCTGTTTTGACAAAATGAGAAAATGCACAAAGGGGGGCTCGGACCTCAGACCGAGCTACTTCTTAGGCTTGCTATATCTACAATCCGAGCCCCCCTCTTTTTTGGCACGCAGGGCACGCAGATGATAAGTACTGGAATGATTGAGAGCTTTAAATGTATGTAACTTACAAACCTGTATAACTTTTTGGCACCAGTTGTTTTGACAAAAAGAGAAAATGCACAAAGGGAGGCTCGGACCTAACAAACCTGTATAACTTTTTGGCAACAGTTGTTTTGACAAAAAGAGAAAATGCACAAAGGGGCGCTCAGACCTCAGACCAAGCTACTTCTTAGGCTTGCTATATCTACAATTGGAGCCCCCCTCTCTTTTTGGCACGCAGGGCACGCAGATGACAAGTACTGGAACGATTGAGAGCTTTAAATGTATGTAACTTACAAATCTGTATAACTTTTTGGCACCTGTTGTTTTGACAAAAAGAGAAAATGCAGAAAGGGGGGGCTCGAACCTAACAAACCTGTATAACTTTTTGGCACCAGTTGTTTTGACAAAAAGAGAAAATGCACAAAGGGGGGCTCAAACCTAAGACCAAGCTACTTCTTAGGCTTGCTATATCTACAATTGGAGCCCCCCTCTCTTTTTGGCACGCAGGGCACGCAGATGATAAGTATTGGAACAATTGAGAGCTTTAAATGTATGTAACTTACAAATCTGTATAACTTTTTGACACCAGTTGATTTAAAAAAATATTTTTTTCCCACCTGTTCAGATACATTTGACTGGAACAGTACAGGCAAGCCGAAGAGCTAGTTCGGACTTAGGTTCGAATCCCCCCCTCTGTGCGTTTACACTGGAAAGCTTTGTGTTGTGGGGGTATAGCTCAGTTGTAGAGCATTTGACTGCAGAACAAGAGGTCCTTGGTTCAAATCCGAGTGCCCCCTAACAAAATTTTTTTTGCTTTACAACTTAACCATATCCCACAAATTTCTTGCAGAAAATCGCCTCATCCAGTCAATGAGCAGCCACCCTGGAGCGCAGAGGTTCAAGAGGTCCTTTATTCAAATCCAAGTGCCTGCTAATGCATAATTTTTTCTTTACAGCTCAACCATATCTCATGTATGTAGTTTATTGCAAAAAATTTGCAATGTTGAGGTACAGATATTGCTAATTTTTTAGCAATAGCTCAGTGGTGGAGCATTGTGGTCAGGCAGAAAAGAACTATAGAACTTCTAAGGTTCAAATCTCCCCCCCCCCTCAAAACCCTCTCCTCTCTTCCTCTGTGCAGTTACTCTGTGTGCCAAAACAGGACAAGACCTTGGTCTCTGCATTTTGTTGCCAAGCAGCTCCCATGGCATTGTGGTTAGAGCTGCTGCCTTGGGGCGCAGAGTTTGTGAGTTTGAATCCTGTGAAGATCCTGATGATGGAATATGTTAAATGAGATTGATCGTGAGAACCTGGGATGACTGGAGGATTGGAGAGCCATGGATCATGGGACTGAAAGATATCGATGGATGGACTGAGTCAAGCGGATGTCAAGGAGAGCAGTGGGACTGGAGGAGATCGATGGACTGAGGAGAGGAGGCTTTCAAGGTAAGTGGTCAGAGAGTGTTGTGGGGCATTGTGGACGGTGATCCACTAGAATGGAGGATTCTAGGTTGTGGATCTACCAAAAGTGGTGTTGTGTCTGTTGTGGGATGTTAAAAATAAAAAGGTGGGGGGTTTTATTTGCTTTTTTATTTATACCAATAAAATGGTCTCCCCTTCTACCAATCACCATTGCCTCCAGCCCTTCACTCCAACTACCACTCACTCACACCCCAACGACCTTCTTCCTCAGCACCTTCCTCCCCACCCACATCACATCCACTTCTCCATCACCTTCTGGATGCCCAACCATCAACCACTTCACACACACACTTACCTTAACATCCACCGATTTCTCACTCCATCACCATGCTCTGCTGCCAGCCTCAGGGTCTTCACAGGATTTGAACTCACAACCTCTTTGCTCCAAGGCAGCAGCTCTAACCACTAGACCATGAAAGCTACCTGGAAACTGGAAACTGGAAACTGGAAACTGGAAACTGGAAACTGGAAACTGGAAACTGGAAACTGGAAACTGGAAACTGGAAACTGGAAACTGGAAACTGGCAACGATGACAGTGGTCCTGGCCTGTTTTGACAAAATGAGAAAATGCACAAAGGGGGGCTCGGACCTCAGACCGAGCTACTTCTTAGGCTTGCTATATCTACAATCCGAGCCCCCCTCTCTTTTTGGCACGCAGGGCACGCAGATGATAAGTACTGGAATGATTGAGAGCTTTAAATGTATGTAACTTACAAACCTGTATAACTTTTTGGCACCAGTTGTTTTGACAAAAAGAGAAAATGCACAAAGGGAGGCTCGGACCTAACAAACCTGTATAACTTTTTGGCACCAGTTGTTTTGACAAAAAGAGAAAATGCACAAAGGGGCTCAGACCTCAGACCAAGCTACTTCTTAGGCTTGATATATCTACAATTGGAGCCCCCCTCTCTTTTTGGCACGCAGGGCACGCAGATGATAAGTACTGGAACGATTGAGAGCTTTAAATGTATGTAACTTACAAATCTGTATAACTTTTTGGCACCTGTTGTTTTGACAAAAAGAGAAAATGCAGAAAGGGGGGGCTCGAACCTAACAAACCTGTATAACTTTTTGGCACCAGTTGTTTTGACAAAAAGAGAAAATGCACAAAGGGGGGCTCAGACCTCAGAACAAGCTACTTCTTAGGCTTGCTATATCTAGAATTGGAGCCCCCCTCTCTTTTTGGCACGCAGGGCACGCAGATGATAAGTACTGGAACGATTGAGAGCTTTAAATGTATGTAACTTACAAATCTGTATAACTTTTTGACACCAGTTGATTTAAAAAAATAATTTTTTCCCACCTGTTCAGATACATTTGACTGGAACAGTACAGGCAAGCCGAAGAGCTAATTCGGACTTAGGTTCGAATCCCCCCTCTGTGCGTTTACACTGGCAAGCTTTGTGTTGCGGGGGTATAGCTCAGTGGTAGAGCATTTGACTGCAGATCAAGAGGTCCTTGGTTCAAATCCAAGTGCCCCCTAACACACATTTTTTTGCTTTACAACTTAACCATATCCCACAAATGTAGTTTCTTGCAGAAAATCGCCTCATCCAGTCAATGAGCAGCCACCCTGGAGCGCAGAGGTTCAAGAGGTCCTTAGTTCAAATCCAAGTGCCTGCTAATGCATAATTTTTTCTTTACAGCTCAACCATATCATAAGGCTTGCTATATCTACAATTGGAGCCCCCCTCTCTTTTTGGCACGCAGGGCACGCAGATGATAAGTACTGGAACGATTGAGAGCTTTAAATGTATGTAACTTACAAATCTGTATAACTTTTTGACAACAGTTTATTTAAAAAAATAATTTTTTCCCACCTGTTCAGATACATTTGACTGGAACAGTACAGGCAAGCCGAAGAGCTAGTTCGGACTTAGGTTCGAATCCCCCATCTGTGCGTTTACACTGGAAAGCTTTGTGTTGCGGGGGTATAGCTCAGTGGTAGAGCATTTGACTGCAGATCAAGAGGTCCTTGGTTCAAATCCGAGTGCCCCCTAGCACAAATTTTTTTGCTTTACAACTTAACCATATCCCACAAATGTAGTTTCTTGCAGAAAATCAACTCATCCAGTCAATGAGCAGCCACCCTGGAGCGCAGAGGTTCAAGAGGTCCTTGGTTCAAATCCAAGTGCCTGCTAATGCATAATTTTTTCTTTACAGCTCAACCATATCTCATGTATGTAGTTTATTGCAAAAAATTTGCAATGTTGAGGTACAGACATTGTTAATTTTTTAGCAATAGCTCAGTGGTGGAGCATTGTGGTCAGGCAGAAAAGAACTATAGAACTTCTAAGGTTCAAATCTCCCCCCCCCCCCCCCTCTAAACCCTCTCCTCCCTTCCTCTGTGCAGTTACTCTGTGTGCCAAAACAGGACAAGACCTTGGTCTCTGCATTTTGTTGCCAAGCAGCTCCTATGGCATTGTGGTTAGAGCTGCTGCCTTGGGGCGCAGAGGTTGTGAGTTCGAATCCTGTGAAGATCCTGATGATGGAAGATGTTAAATGAGATTGATCGTGAGAACCTGGGATGACTGGAGGATTGGAGAGCCATGGATCATGGGACTGAAAGAAATCGATGGATGGACTGAGTCAAGCGGATGTCAAGGAGAGCAGTGGGACTGGAGGAGATCGATGGACTGAGGAGAGGAGGCTTTCAAGGTAAGTGGTCAGAGAGTGTTGTGGGGCATTGTGGACGGTGATCCACTAGAATGGAGAATTCTAGGTTGTGGATCTACCAAAAGTGGTGTTGTGTCTGTTGTGGGATGTTGAAAATATAAAGGTGGGGGTTTTTATTTGCTTTTTTTTTTTTATACCAATAAAATGGTCTCCCCTTCTACCAATCACCATTGCCTCCAGCCCTTCACTCCAACTACCACCACCACCACTCACTAACACCCCAACTACCTTCTTCCTCAGCACCTTCCTCCCCACCACCTTCTGGATGCCCAACCATCAACCACTTCACACACACACTTACCTTAACATCCACCGATTTCTCACTCCTTCACCATGCTCTGCTGCCAGCCTCAGGGTCTTCACAGGATTTGAACTCACAACCTCTTTGCTCCAAAGCAGCAGCTCTAACCACTAGACCATGAAAGCTACCTGGAAACTGGAAACTGGAAACTGGAAACTGGAAACTGGAAACTGGCAACGATGACAGTGGTCTTGGCCTGTTTTGACAAAATGAGAAAATGCACAAAGGGGGGCTCGGACCTCAGACCGAGCTACTTCTTAGGCTTGCTATATCTACAATCCGAGCCCCCCTCTCTTTTTGGCACGCAGGGCACGCAGATGATAAGTACTGGAATGATTGAGAGCTTTAAATGTATGTAACTTACAAACCTGTATAACTTTTTGGCACCAGTTGTTTTGACAAAAAGAGAAAATGCACAAAGGGAGGCTCGGACCTAACAAACCTGTATAACTTTTTGGCACCAGTTGTTTTGACAAAAAGAGAAAATGCACAAAGGGGCTCAGACCTCAGACCAAGCTACTTCTTAGGCTTGATATATCTACAATTGGAGCCCCCCTCTCTTTTTGGCACGCAGAGCACGCAGATGATAAGTACTGGAACGATTGAGAGCTTTAAATGTATGTAACTTACAAATCTGTATAACTTTTTGGCACCTGTTGTTTTGACAAAAAGAGAAAATGCAGAAAGGGGGGGCTCGAACCTAACAAACCTGTATAACTTTTTGGCACCAGTTGTTTTGACAAAAAGAGAAAATGCACAAAGGGGGGCTCAGACCTCAGAACAAGCTACTTCTTAGGCTTGCTATATCTACAATTGGAGCCCCCCTCTCTTTTTGGCACGCAGGGCACGCAGATGATAAGTACTGGAACGATTGAGAGCTTTAAATGTATGTAACTTACAAATCTGTATAACTTTTTGACACCAGTTGATTTAAAAAAATAATTTTTTCCCACCTGTTCAGATACATTTGACTGGAACAGTACAGGCAAGCCGAAGAGCTAATTCGGACTTAGGTTCGAATCCCCCCTCTGTGCGTTTACACTGGCAAGCTTTGTGTTGCGGGGGTATAGCTCAGTGGTAGAGCATTTGACTGCAGATCAAGAGGTCCTTGGTTCAAATCCAAGTGCCCCCTAACACACATTTTTTTGCTTTACAACTTAACCATATCCCACAAATGTAGTTTCTTGCAGAAAATCGCCTCATCCAGTCAATGAGCAGCCACCCTGGAGCGCAGAGGTTCAAGAGGTCCTTAGTTCAAATCCAAGTGCCTGCTAATGCATATTTTTTTCTTTACAGCTCAACCATATCTCATGTATGTAGTTTATTGCAAAAAATTTGCAATGTTGAGGTACAGACATTGCTAATTTTTTAGCAATAGCTCAGTGGTGGAGCATTGTGGTCAGGCAGAAAAGAACTATAGAACTTCTCAGGTTCAAATCTCCCCCCCCCCCTTTCAAAACCTTCTCCTCCCTTCCTCTGTGCAGTTACTCTGTGTGCCAAAACAGGACAAGACCTTGGTCTCTGCATTTTGTTGCCAAGCAGCTCCCATGGCATTGTGGTTAGAGCTGCTGCCTTGGAGCGCAGAGGTTGTGAGTTCGAATCCTGTGAAAACCCTGTTGATGGAAGATGTTAAATGAGAATGATCGTGAGAACCTTGGAGGATTGGAGGATCATGGGACTGAAAGATATCGATGGATGGAATAAGTCAAGCGAATGTCAAGGAGAGCAGATTGGAGAGCAGTGGGACTGGAGGAGATCGATGGACTGAGGAGAGGAGGCTTTCAAGGTAAGTGGTCAGAGAGTGTTGTGGGGCATTGTGGACAGTGATCCACTAGAATGGAGGATTCTAGGTTGTGGATCTACCAAAAGTGGTGTTGTGTCTGTTGTGGGATGTTGAAAATATAAAGGTGGGGGTTTTTATTTGCTTTTTTTTTTTTATACCAATAAAATGGTCTCCCCTTCTACCAATCACCATTGCCTCCAGCCCTTCACTCCAACTACCACCACCACCACTCACTAACACCCCAACTACCTTCTTCCTCAGCACCTTCCTCCCCACCCACTTCTCCATCACCTTCTGGATGCCCAACCATCAACCACTTCACACACACACTTACCTTAACATCCACCGATTTCTCACTCCTTCACCATGCTCTGCTGCCAGCCTCAGGGTCTTCACAGGATTTGAACTCACAACCTCTTTGCTCCAAAGCAGCAGCTCTAACCACTAGACCATGAAAGCTACCTGGAAACTGGAAACTGGAAACTGGAAACTGGAAACTGGAAACTGGAAACTGGAAACTGGAAACTGGAAACTGGAAACTGGCAACGATGACAGTGGTCTTGGCCTGTTTTGACAAAATGAGAAAATGCACAAAGGGGGGCTCGGACCTCAGACCGAGCTACTTCTTAGGCTTGCTATATCTACAATCCGAGCCCCCCTCTCTTTTTGGCACGCAGGGCACGCAGATGATAAGTACTGGAATGATTGAGAGCTTTAAATGTATGTAACTTACAAACCTGTATAACTTTTTGGCACCAGTTGTTTTGACAAAAAGAGAAAATGCACAAAGGGAGGCTCGGACCTAACAAACCTGTATAACTTTTTGGCACCAGTTGTTTTGACAAAAAGAGAAAATGCACAAAGGGGCTCAGACCTCAGACCAAGCTACTTCTTAGGCTTGATATATCTACAATTGGAGCCCCCCTCTCTTTTTGGCACGCAGGGCACGCAGATGATAAGTACTGGAACGATTGAGAGCTTTAAATGTATGTAACTTACAAATCTGTATAACTTTTTGGCACCTGTTGTTTTGACAAAAAGAGAAAATGCAGAAAGGGGGGGCTCGAACCTAACAAACCTGTATAACTTTTTGGCACCAGTTGTTTTGACAAAAAGAGAAAATGCACAAAGGGGGGCTCAGACCTCAGAACAAGCTACTTCTTAGGCTTGCTATATCTAGAATTGGAGCCCCCCTCTCTTTTTGGCACGCAGGGCACGCAGATGATAAGTACTGGAACGATTGAGAGCTTTAAATGTATGTAACTTACAAATCTGTATAACTTTTTGACACCAGTTGATTTAAAAAAATAATTTTTTCCCACCTGTTCAGATACATTTGACTGGAACAGTACAGGCAAGCCGAAGAGCTAATTCGGACTTAGGTTCGAATCCCCCCTCTGTGCGTTTACACTGGCAAGCTTTGTGTTGCGGGGGTATAGCTCAGTGGTAGAGCATTTGACTGCAGATCAAGAGGTCCTTGGTTCAAATCCAAGTGCCCCCTAACACACATTTTTTTGCTTTACAACTTAACCATATCCCACAAATGTAGTTTCTTGCAGAAAATCGCCTCATCCAGTCAATGAGCAGCCACCCTGGAGCGCAGAGGTTCAAGAGGTCCTTAGTTCAAATCCAAGTGCCTGCTAATGCATAATTTTTTCTTTACAGCTCAACCATATCATAAGGCTTGCTATATCTACAATTGGAGCCCCCCTCTCTTTTTGGCACGCAGGGCACGCAGATGATAAGTACTGGAACGATTGAGAGCTTTAAATGTATGTAACTTACAAATCTGTATAACTTTTTGACAACAGTTTATTTAAAAAAATAATTTTTTCCCACCTGTTCAGATACATTTGACTGGAACAGTACAGGCAAGCCGAAGAGCTAGTTCGGACTTAGGTTCGAATCCCCCATCTGTGCGTTTACACTGGAAAGCTTTGTGTTGCGGGGGTATAGCTCAGTGGTAGAGCATTTGACTGCAGATCAAGAGGTCCTTGGTTCAAATCCGAGTGCCCCCTAGCACAAATTTTTTTGCTTTACAACTTAACCATATCCCACAAATGTAGTTTCTTGCAGAAAATCACCTCATCCAGTCAATGAGCAGCCACCCTGGAGCGCAGAGGTTCAAGAGGTCCTTGGTTCAAATCCAAGTGCCTGCTAATGCATATTTTTTTCTTTACAGCTCAACCATATCTCATGTATGTAGTTTATTGCAAAAAATTTGCAATGTTGAGGTACAGATATTGCTAATTTTTTAGCAATAGCTCAGTGGTGGAGCATTGTGGTCAGGCAGAAAAGAACTATAGAACTTCTAAGGTTCAAATCTCCCCCCCCCCCCCTCAAAACCCTCTCCTCCCTTCCTCTGTGCAGTTACTCTGTGTGCCAAAACAGGACAAGACCTTGGTCTCTGCATTTTGTTGCCAAGCAGCTCCCATGGCATTGTGGTTAGAGCTGCTGCCTTGGAGCGCAGAGGTTGTGAGTTCGAATCCTGTGAAGATCCTGATGATGGAAGATGTTAAATGAGATTGATCGTGAGAACCTGGGATGACTGGAGGATGGGAGAGTCATGGATCATGGGACTGAAAGATATCGATGGATGGACTGAGTCAAGCGGATGTCAAGGAGAGCAGTGGGACTGGAGGAGATCGATGGACTGAGGAGAGGAGGCTTTCAAGGTAAGTGGTCAGAGAGTGTTGTGGGGCATTGTGGACGGTGATCCACTAGAATGGAGGATTCTAGGTTGTGGATCTACCAAAAGTGGTGTTGTGTCTGTTGTGGGATGTTGAAAATATAAAGGTGGGGGTTTTTATTTGCTTTTTTTTTTTTATACCAATAAAATGGTCTCCCCTTCTACCAATCACCATTGCCTCCAGCCCTTCACTCCACCTACCACCACCACCACTCACTAACACCCCAACTACCTTCTTCCTCAGCACCTTCCTCCCCACCCACATCACATCCACTTCTCCATCACCTTCTGGATGCCCAACCATCAACCACTTCACACACACACACTTACCATCCACCGATTTCTCACTCCATCACCATGCTCTGCTGCCAGCCTCAGGGTCTTCACAGGATTTGAACTCACAACCTCTTTGCTCCAAGGCAGCAGCTCTAACCACTAGACCATGAAAGCTACATGGAAACTGGCAACGATGACAGTGGTCTTTGCCTGTTTTGACAAAATGAGAAAATGCACAAAGGGGGGCTCGGACCTCAGACCGAGCTACTTCTTAGGCTTGCTATATCTACAATCCGAGCCCCCCTCTTTTTTGGCACGCAGGGCACGCAGATGATAAGTACTGGAATGATTGAGAGCTTTAAATGTATGTAACTTACAAACCTGTATAACTTTTTGGCACCAGTTGTTTTGACAAAAAGAGAAAATGCACAAAGGGAGGCTCGGACCTAACAAACCTGTATAACTTTTTGGCACCAGTTGTTTTGACAAAAAGAGAAAATGCACAAAGGGGGGCTCAGACCTCAGAACAAGCTACTTCTTAGGCTTGCTATATCTACAATTGGAGCCCCCCTCTCTTTTTGGCACGCAGGGCACGCAGATGATAAGTACTGGAACGATTGAGAGCTTTAAATGTATGTAACTTACAAACCTGTAGGGCACGCAGATGATAAGTACTGGAATGATTGAGAGCTTTAAATGTATGTAACTTACAAACCTGTAGAAGGATCTGGGTGTACTTGTAGATCACAGACTACAGAATAGTATGCAATGTCAGGCTGCTGCTTCCAAAGCCGGCAGGATATTGTCATGTATCAAAAGAGGCATGGACTCAAGGGACAGGGACATAATACTCCCCCTTTATAAAGCATTGGTACGGCCTCACCTGGAATATGCTGTTCAGTTTTGGTCACCTGTCCGTAAAAGGGACACTGCGGAGTTGGAAAGGGTGCAGAGACGCGCGACTAAACTAATATGGGGCATGGAACATCTTAGCTATGAGGAGCGATTAAAGGAGTTACAATTGTTTAGTCTTGAGAAGAGACGTTTAAGGGGGGATATGATAAACGTATATAAGTATATTAATGGCCCATACAAAAAATATGGAGAAAAACTGTTCCAGGTTAAACCCCCCCAAAGGACGAGGGGGCACTCCCTCCGTCTGGAGAAAAAAAAGTTTAGTCTCAAGGGGCGACACGCCTTCTTTACCGTGAGGACTGTGAATTTATGGAACGGTCTACCTCAGGAACTGGTCACAGCAGGAACAATTAACAGCTTTAAAACAGGATTAGATACATTCCTGGAACAAAATAAGATTAATGCTTATGAAGAAATATAAAATCTCATCCCTTCCCCAATATCGCGCCACACCCCTACCCCTTAATTCCCTGGTTGAACTTGATGGACATATGTCTTTTTTCGACCGTACTAACTATGTAACTATGTAACCAGTTGTTTTGACAAAAAGAGAAAATGCACAAAGGGAGGCTCGGACCTAACAAACCTGTATAACTTTTTGGCACCAGTTGTTTTGACAAAAAGAGAAAATGCACAAAGGGGGGCTCAGACCTCAGAACAAGCTACTTCTTAGGCTTGCTATATCTACAATTGGAGCCCCCCTCTCTTTTTGGCACGCAGGGCACGCAGATGATAAGTACTGGAACGATTGAGAGCTTTAAATGTATGTAACTTACAAATCTGTATAACTTTTTGGCACCTGTTGTTTTGACAAAAAGAGAAAATGCACAAAGGGGGGGCTCGAACCTAACAAACCTGTATAACTTTTTGGCACCAGTTGTTTTGACAAAAAGAGAAAATGCACAAAGGGGGGCTCAAACCTAAGACCAAGCTACTTCTTAGGCTTGCTATATCTACAATTGGAGCCCCCCTCTCTTTTTGGCACGCAGGGCACGCAGATGATAAGTACTGGAACGATTGAGAGCTTTAAATGTATGTAACTTACAAATCTGTATAACTTTTTGACACCAGTTGATTTAAAAAAAATTTTTTTTCCCACCTGTTCAGATACATTTGACTGGAACAGTACAGGCAAGCCGAAGAGCTAGTTCGGACTTAGGTTCGAATCCCCCCTCTGTGCGTTTACACTGCCAAGCTTTGTGTTGCGGGGTATAGCTCAGTGGTAGAGCATTTGACTGCAGATCAAGAGGTCCTTGGTTCAAATCCGAGTGCCCCCTAACACACATTTTTATGCTTTACAACTTAACCATATCCCACAAATTTCTTGCAGAAAATCGCCTCATCCAGTCAATGAGCAGCCACCCTGGAGCGTAGAGGTTCAAGAGGTCCTTGGTTCAAATCCAAGTGCCTGCTAATGCATAATTTTTTCTTTACAGCTCAACCATATCTCATGTATGTAGTTTATTGCAAAAAATTTGCAATGTTGAGGTACAGATATTGCTAATTTTTTAGCAATAGCTCAGTGGTGGAGCATTGTGGTCAGGCAGAAAAGAACTATAGAACTTCTAAGGTTCAAATCTCCCCCCCCCTCAAAACCCTCTCCTCTCTTCCTCTGTGCAGTTACTCTGTGTGCCAAAGCAGGACAAGACCTTGGTCTCTGCCTTTTGTTGCCAAGCAGCTCCCATGGCATTGTGGTTAGAGCTGCTGCCTTGGAGCGCAGAGGTTGTGAGTTTGAATCCTGTGAAGTTCCTGATGATGGAAGATGTTAAATGAGATTGATCGTGAGAACCTGGGATGACTGGAGGATTGGAGAGCCATGGATCATGGGACTGAAAGATATCGATGGATGGAATAAGTCAAGCGAATGTCAAGGAGAGCAGATTGGAGAGCAGTGGGACTGGAGGAGATCGATGGACTGAGGAGAGGAGGCTTTCAAGGTAAGTGGTCAGAGAGTGTTGTGGGGCATTGTGGACGGTGATCCACTAGAATGGAGGATTCTAGGTTGTGGATCTACCAAAAGTGGTGTTGTGTCTGTTGTGGGATGTTAAAAATAAAAAGGTGGGGGTTTTTATTTGCTTTTTTATTTATACCAATAAAATGGTCTCCCCTTCTACCAATCACCATTGCCTCCAGCCCTTCACTCCAACTACCACCACCACTCACTCACACCCCAACGACCTTCTTCCTCAGCACCTTCCTCCCCACCCACATCACATCCACTTCTCCATCACCTTCTGGATGCCCATCCATCAACCACTTCACACACACACACACTTACCTTAACATCCACCGATTTCTCACTCCATCACCATGCTCTGCTGCCAGCCTCAGGGTCTTCACAGGATTTGAACTCACAACCTCTTTGCTCCAAGGCAGCAGCTCTAACCACTAGACCATGAAAGCTACCTGGAAACTGGAAACTGGAAACTGGAAACTGGAAACTGGAAACTGGAAACTGGAAACTGGAAACTGGAAACTGGAAACTGGAAACTGGAAACAGGAAACAACTGGAAACTGGAAACTGGAAACAACTGGAAACTGGAAACTGGCAACGATGACAGTGGTCCTGGCCTGTTTTGACAAAATGAGAAAATGCACAAAGGGGGGCTCGGACCTCAGACCGAGCTACTTCTTAGGCTTGCTATATCTACAATCCGAGCCCCCCTCTCTTTTTGGCACGCAGGGCACGCAGATGATAAGTACTGGAACGATTGAGAGCTTTAAATGTATGTAACTTACAAATCTGTATAACTTTTTGGCACCTGTTGTTTTGACAAAAAGAGAAAATGCAGAAAGGGGGGGCTCGAACCTAACAAACCTGTATAACTTTTTGGCACCAGTTGTTTTGACAAAAAGAGAAAATGCACAAAGGGGGGCTCAAACCTAAGACCAAGCTACTTCTTAGGCTTGCTATATCTACAATTGGAGCCCCCCTCTCTTTTTGGCACGCAGGGCACGCAGATGATAAGTACTGGAACGATTGAGAGCTTTAAATGTATGTAACTTACAAATCTGTATAATTTTTTGACACCAGTTGATTTAAAAAAATAATTTTTTCCCACCTGTTCAGATACATTTGACTGGAACAGTACAGGCAAGCCGAAGAGCTAGTTCGGACTTAAGTTCGAATCCCCCCTCTGTGCGTTTACACTGGCAAGCTTTGTGTTGCGGGGTATAGCTCAGTGGTAGAGCATTTGACTGCAGATCAAGAGGTCCTTGGTTCAAATCCAAGTGCCCCCTAACACACATTTTTTTGCTTTACAACTTAACCATATCCCACAAATGTAGTTTCTTGCAGAAAATCGCCTCATCCAGTCAATGAGCAGCCACCCTGGAGCGCAGAGGTTCAAAAGGTCCTTAGTTCAAATCCAAGTGCCTGCTAATGCATAATTTTTTCTTTACAGCTCAACCATATCATAAGGCTTGCTATATCTACAATTGGAGCCCCCCTCTCTTTTTGGCACGCAGGGCACGCAGATGATAAGTACTGGAACGATTGAGAGCTTTAAATGTATGTAACTTACAAATCTGTATAACTTTTTGACAACAGTTTATTTAAAAAAATAATTTTTTCCCACCTGTTCAGATACATTTGACTGGAACAGTACAGGCAAGCCGAAGAGCTAGTTCGGACTTAGGTTCGAATCCCCCATCTGTGCGTTTACACTGGAAAGCTTTGTGTTGCGGGGGTATAGCTCAGTGGTAGAGCATTTGACTGCAGATCAAGAGGTCCTTGGTTCAAATCCGAGTGCCCCCTAGCACAAATTTTTTTGCTTTACAACTTAACCATATCCCACAAATGTAGTTTCTTGCAGAAAATCACCTCATCCAGTCAATGAGCAGCCACCCTGGAGCGCAGAGGTTCAAGAGGTCCTTGGTTCAAATCCAAGTGCCTGCTAATGCATAATTTTTTCTTTACAGCTCAACCATATCTCATGTATGTAGTTTATTGCAAAAAATTTGCAATGTTGAGGTACAGACATTGTTAATTTTTTAGCAATAGCTCAGTGGTGGAGCATTGTGGTCAGGCAGAAAAGAACTATAGAACTTCTAAGGTTCAAATCTCCCCCCCCCCTCAAAACCCTCTCCTCCCTTCCTCTGTTCAGTTACTCTGTGTGCCAAAACAGGACAAGACCTTGGTCTCTGCATTTTGTTGCCAAGCAGCTCCCATGGCATTGTGGTTAGAGCTGCTGCCTTGGAGCGCAGAGGTTGTGAGTTCGAATCCTGTGAAGATCCTGATGATGGAAGATGTTAAATGAGATTGATCGTGAGAACCTGGGATGACTGGAGGATTGGAGAGTCATGGATCATGGGACTGAAAGATATCGATGGATGGACTGAGTCAAGCGGATGTCAAGGAGAGCAGTGGGACTGGAGGAGATCGATGGACTGAGGAGAGGAGGCTTTCAAGGTAAGTGGTCAGAGAGTGTTGTGGGGCATTGTGGACGGTGATCCACTAGAATGGAGGATTCTAGGTTGTGGATCTACCAAAAGTGGTGTTGTGTCTGTTGTGGGATGTTGAAAATATAAAGGTGGGGGTTTTTATTTGCTTTTTTTTTTTTTATACCAATAAAATGGTCTCCCCTTCTACCAATCACCATTGCCTCCAGCCCTTCACTCCAACTACCACCACCACCACCACCACCACCACTCACTAACACCCCAACTACCTTCTTCCTCAGCACCTTCCTCCCCACCCACTTCTCCATCACCTTCTCGATGCCCAACCATCAACCACTTCACACACACACTTACCTTAACATCCACCGATTTCTCACTCCATCACCATGCTCTGCTGCCAGCCTCAGGGTCTTCACAGGATTTGAACTCACAACCTCTTTGCTCCAAAGCAGCAGCTCTAACCACTAGACCATGAAAGCTACCTGGAAACTGGAAACTGGAAACTGGAAACTGGAAACTGGAAACTGGAAACTGGAAACTGGAAACTGGAAACTGGAAACTGGAAACTGGCAACGATGACAGTGGTCTTGGCCTGTTTTGACAAAATGAGAAAATGCACAAAGGGGGGCTCGGACCTCAGACCGAGCTACTTCTTAGGCTTGCTATATCTACAATCCGAGCCCCCCTCTCTTTTTGGCACGCAGGGCACGCAGATGATAAGTACTGGAATGATTGAGAGCTTTAAATGTATGTAACTTACAAACCTGTATAACTTTTTGGCACCAGTTGTTTTGACAAAAAGAGAAAATGCACAAAGGGAGGCTCGGACCTAACAAACCTGTATAACTTTTTGGCACCAGTTGTTTTGACAAAAAGAGAAAATGCACAAAGGGGCTCAGACCTCAGACCAAGCTACTTCTTAGGCTTGATATATTTACAATTGGAGCCCCCCTCTCTTTTTGGCACGCAGGGCACGCAGATGATAAGTACTGGAACGATTGAGAGCTTTAAATGTATGTAACTTACAAATCTGTATAACTTTTTGGCACCTGTTGTTTTGACAAAAAGAGAAAATGCAGAAAAGGGGGGGCTCGAACCTAACAAACCTGTATAACTTTTTGGCACCAGTTGTTTTGACAAAAAGAGAAAATGCACAAAGGGGGGCTCAGACCTCAGAACAAGCTACTTCTTAGGCTTGCTATATCTACAATTGGAGCCCCCCTCTCTTTTTGGCACGCAGGGCACGCAGATGATAAGTACTGGAACGATTGAGAGCTTTAAATGTATGTAACTTACAAATCTGTATAACTTTTTGACACCAGTTGATTTAAAAAAATAATTTTTTCCCACCTGTTCAGATACATTTGACTGGAACAGTACAGGCAAGCCGAAGAGCTAATTCGGACTTAGGTTCGAATCCCCCCCTCTGTGCGTTTACACTGGCAAGCTTTGTGTTGCGGGGGTATAGCTCAGTGGTAGAGCATTTGACTGCAGATCAAGAGGTCCTTGGTTCAAATCCAAGTGCCCCCTAACACACATTTTTTTGCTTTACAACTTAACCATATCCCACAAATGTAGTTTCTTGCAGAAAATCGCCTCATCCAGTCAATGAGCAGCCACCCTGGAGCGCAGAGGTTCAAGAGGTCCTTAGTTCAAATCCAAGTGCCTGCTAATGCATATTTTTTTCTTTACAGCTCAACCATATCTCATGTATGTAGTTTATTGCAAAAAATTTGCAATGTTGAGGTACAGACATTGCTAATTTTTTAGCAATAGCTCAGTGGTGGAGCATTGTGGTCAGGCAGAAAAGAACTATAGAACTTCTCATGTTCAAATCTCCCCCCCCCCCCCCCCCCCTTTCAAAACCTTCTCCTCCCTTCCTCTGTGCAGTTACTCTGTGTGCCAAAACAGGACAAGACCTTGGTCTCTGCATTTTGTTGCCAAGCAGCTCCCATGGCATTGTGGTTAGAGCTGCTGCCTTGGAGCGCAGAGGTTGTGAGTTCGAATCCTGTGAAAACCCTGTTGATGGAAGATGTTAAATGAGAATGATCGTGAGAACCTTGGAGGATTGGAGGATCATGGGACTGAAAGATATTGATGGATGGAATAAGTCAAGCGGATGTCAAGGAGAGCAGATTGGAGAGCAGTGGGACTGGAGGAGATCGATGGACTGAGGAGAGGAGGCTTTCAAGGTAAGTGGTCAGAGAGTGTTGTGGGGCATTGTGGACGGTGATCCACTAGAATGGAGGATTCTAGGTTGTGGATCTACCAAAAGTGGTGTTGTGTCTGTTGTGGGATGTTGAAAATAAAAAGGTGGGGTTTTTTATTTATACCAATAAAATGGTCTCCCCTTCTACCAATCACCATTGCCTCCAGCCCTTCACTCCAACTACCACCACCACCACCACCACTCACTCACACCCCAACAACCTTCTTCCTCAGCACCTTCCTCCCCACCCACATGACATCCACTTCTCCATCACCTTCTGGATGCCCAACCATCAACCACTTCACACACACACACTTACCATCCACCGATTTCTCACTCCATCACCATGCTCTGCTGCCAGCCTCAGGGTCTTCACAGGATTTGAACTCACAACCTCTTTGCTCCAAGGCAACAGCTCTAACCACTAGACCATGAAAGCTACATGGAAACTGGCAACGATGACGACAGTGGTCTTGGCCTGTTTTGACAAAATGAGAAAATGCACAAAGGGGGGCTCGGACCTCAGACCGAGCTACTTCTTAGGCTTGCTATATCTACAATCCGAGCCCCCCTCTTTTTTGGCACGCAGGGCATGCAGATGATAAGTACTGGAATGATTGAGAGCTTTAAATGTATGTAACTTACAAACCTGTATAACTTTTTGGCACCAGTTGTTTTGACAAAAAGAGAAAATGCACAAAGGGAGGCTCGGACCTAACAAACCTGTATAACTTTTTGGCACCAGTTGTTTTGACAAAAAGAGAAAATGCACAAAGGGGGGCTCAGACCTCAGAACAAGCTACTTCTTAGGCTTGCTATATCTACAATTGGAGCCCCCCTCTCTTTTTGGCACGCAGGGCACGCAGATGATAAGTACTGGAACGATTGAGAGCTTTAAATGTATGTAACTTACAAATCTGTATAACTTTTTGGCACCTGTTGTTTTGACAAAAAGAGAAAATGCACAAAGGGGGGGCTCGAACCTAACAAACCTGTATAACTTTTTGGCACCAGTTGTTTTGACAAAAAGAGAAAATGCACAAAGGGGGGCTCAAACCTAAGACCAAGCTACTTCTTAGGCTTGCTATATCTACAATTGGAGCCCCCCTCTCTTTTTGGCACGCAGGGCACGCAGATGATAAGTATTGGAACGATTGAGAGCTTTAAATGTATGTAACTTACAAATCTGTATAACTTTTTGACACCAGTTGATTTAAAAAAATATTTTTTTCCCACCTGTTCAGATACATTTGACTGGAACAGTACAGGCAAGCCGAAGAGCTAGTTCGGACTTAGGTTCGAATCCCCCCCTCTGTGCGTTTACACTGGAAAGCTTTGTGTTGCGGGGTATAGCTCAGTTGTAGAGCATTTGACTGCAGATCAAGAGGTCTTTGGTTCAAATCCGAGTGCCCCCTAACACACATTTTTTTGCTTTACAACTTAACCATATCCCACAAATTTCTTGCAGAAAAACGCCTCATCCAGTCAATGAGCAGCCACCCTGGAGCGCAGAGGTTCAAGAGGTCCTTGGTTCAAATCCAAGTGCCCCCTAACACACATTTTTTTTGCTTTACAACTTAACCATATCCCACAAATGTAGTTTCTTGCAGAAAATCGCCTCATCCAGTCAATGAGCAGCCACCCTGGAGCGCAGAGGTTCAAGAGGTCCTTGGTTCAAATCCAAGTGCCTGCTAATGCATAATTTTTTCTTTACAGCTCAACCATATCTCATCTATGTAGTTTATTGCAAAAAATTTGCAATGTTGAGGTACAGACATTGCTAATTTTTTAGCAATAGCTCAGTGGTGGAGCATTGTGGTCAGGCAGAAAAGAACTATAGAACTTCTAAGGTTCAAATCTCCCCCCCCCCCTCAAAACCCTCTCCTCCCTTCCATGGTGCAGTTACTCTGTGTGCCAAAACAGGACAAGACCTTGGTCTCTGCATTTTGTTGCCAAGCAGCTCCCATGGCATTGTGGTTAGAGCTGCTGCCTTGGAGCGCAGAGGTTGTGAGTTTGAATCCTGTGAAGACCCTGATGATGAAAGATGTCAAATGAGATTGATCGTGAGAACCTGGGATGACTGGAGGATTGGAGAGCCATGGATCATGGGACTGAAAGATATCGATGGATGGACTGAGTCAAGCGGATGTCAAGGAGAGCAGATTGGAGAGCAGTGGGACTGGAGGAGATCGATGGACTGAGGAGAGGAGGCTTTCAAGGTAAGTGGTCAGAGAGTGTTGTGGGGCATTGTGGACGGTGATCCACTAGAATGGAGGATTCTAGGTTGTGGATCTACCAAAAGTGGTGTTGTGTCTGTTGTGGGATGTTGAAAATAAAAAGGTGGGGGGTTTTATTTGCTTTTTTATTTATACCAATAAAATGGTCTCCCCTTCTACCAATCACCATTGCCTCCAGCCCTTCACTCCAACTACCACCACCACCACCACCACCACCACCACCACTCACTAACACCCCAACTACCTTCTTCCTAAGCACCTTCCTCCCCACCCACATCACATCTACTTCTCCATCACCTTCTGGATGCCAAACCATCAACCACTTCACACACACACTTACCTTAACATCCTCCGATTTCTCACTCCATCACCTTGCTCTGCTGCCAGCCTCAGGGTCTTCACAGGATTCAAATTCACAACCTCTTTGCTCCAATGCAGCAGCTCTAACCACTAGACCATGAAAGCTACCTGGAAACTTTCAACGATGACAGTGGTCTTGGCCTGTTTTGACAAAATGAGAAAATGCACAAAGGGGGGCTCGGACCTAAGACCGAGCTACTTCTTAGGCTTGCTATATCTACAATCCGAGCCCCCCTCTCTTTTTGGCACGCAGGGCACGCAGATGATAAGTACTGGAATGATTGAGAGCTTTAAATGTATGTAACTTACAAACCTGTATAACTTTTTGGCACCAGTTGTTTTGACAAAAAGAGAAAATGCACAAAGGGGGGCTCAGACCTCAGACCAAGCTACTTCTTAGGCTTGCTATAGCTACAATCCGAGCCCCCCTCTCTTTTTGGCACGCAGGGCACGCAGATGATAAGTACTGGAATGATTGAGAGCTTTAAATGTATGTAACTTACAAACCTGTATAACTTTTTGGCACCAGTTGTTTTGACAAAAAGAGAAAATGCACAAAGGGAGGCTCGGACCTAACAAACCTGTATAACTTTTTGGCACCAGTTGTTTTGACAAAAAGAGAAAATGCACAAAGGGGGGCTCAGACCAAGCTACTTCTTAGGCTTGCTATATCTACAATTGGAGCCCCCCTCTCTTTTTGGCACGCAGGGCACGCAGATGATAAGTACTGGAACGATTGAGAGCTTTAAATGTATGTAACTTACAAATCTGTATAACTTTTTGGCACCTATTGTTTTGACAAAAAGAGAAAATGCACAAAGGGGGGGCTCGAACCTAACAAACCTGTATACCTTTTTGGCACCAGTTGTTTTGACAAAAAGAGAAAATGCACAAAGGGGGGCTCAAATCTAAGACCAAGCTACTTCTTAGGCTTGCTATATCTACAATTGGAGCCCCCCTCTCTTTTTGGCACGCAGGGCACGCAGATGATAAGTACTGGAACGATTGAGAGCTTTAAATGTATGTAACTTACAAATCTGTGTAACTTTTTGACACCAGTTGATTTAAAAAAATAATTTTTTCCCACCTGTTCAGATACATTTGACTGGAACAGTACAGGCAAGACGAAGAGCTAGTTCGGACTTAGGTTCGAATCCCCCCTCTGTGCGTTTACACTGGAAAGCTTTGTGTTGCGGTGGTATAGTTCAGTGGTAGAGCATTTGACTGCAGATCAAGAGGTCCTTGGTTCAAATCCGAGTGCCCCCTAACACACATTTTTTTTGCTTTACAACTTAACCATATCCCTCAAATGTAGTTTCTTGCAGAAAATCGCCTCATCCAGTCAATGAGCAGCCACCCTGGAGTGCAGAGGTTCAAGAGGTCCTTGGTTCAAATCCAAGTGCCTGCTAATGCATAATTTTTTCTTTACAGCTCAACCATATCTCATCTATGTAGTTTATTGCAAAAAATTTGCAATGTTGAGGTACAGACATTGCTAATTTTTTAGCAATAGCTCAGTGGTGGAGCATTGTGGTCAGGCAGAAAAGAACTATAGAACTTCTAAGGTTCAAATCTCCCCCCCCCCCCCTCAAAACCCTCTCCTCCCTTCCATGGTGCAGTTACTCTGTGTGCCAAAACAGGACAAGACCTTGGTCTCTGCATTTTGTTGCCAAGCAGCTCCCATGGCATTGTGGTTAGAGCTGCTGCCTTGGAGCGCAGAGGTTGTGAGTTTGAATCCTGTGAAGACCCTGATGATGAAAGATGTCAAATGAGATTGATCGTGAGAACCTGGGATGACTGGAGGATTGGAGAGCCATGGATCATGGGACTGAAAGATATTGATGGATGGACTGAGTCAAGCGGATGTCAAGGAGAGCAGATTGGAGAGCAGTGGGACTGGAGGAGATCGATGGACTGAGGAGAGGAGGCTTTCAAGGTAAGTGGTCAGAGAGTGTTGTGGGGCATTGTGGACGGTGATCCACTAGAATGGAGGAATCTAGGTTGTGGATCTACTAAAAGTGGTGTTGTGTCTGTTGTGGGATGTTGAAAGTAAAAAGGTGGGGGTTTTTATTTGCTTTTTTTTATACCAATAAAATGGTCTCCCCTTCTACCAATCACCATTGCCTCCAGCCTTTCACTCCAACTACCACCAGCACTCACTCACACCCCAACTACCTTCTTCCTCAGCACCTTCCTCCCCACCCACTTTTCGATGCCCAACCATCAACCACTTCACACACACACTTACCATCCACCGATTTCTCACTCCATCACCATGCTCTGCTGCCAGCCTCAGGGTCTTCACAGGATTTGAACTCACAACCTCTTTGCTCCAAGGCAGCAGCTCTAACCACTAGACCATGAAAGCTACCTGGAAACTGGTAACGATGACGATGATGATGATGATGATGATGATGATGACGATGATGACGATGATGACGATGACGATGACGATGACGATGACAGTGGTCTTGGCCTGTTTTCACAAAATAAGAAAATGCACAAAGGGGGGCTCGGCCCTCAGACCGAGCTACTTCTTAGGCTTGCTATATCTACAATTGGAGCCCCCCTCTCTTTTTGGCACGCAGGGCACGCAGATGATAAGTACTGGAACGATTGAGAGCTTTAAATGTATGTAACTTACAAATCTGTATAACTTTTTGACACCAGTTGATTTAAAAAAATAATTTTTTCCCACCTGTTCATATACTATAGAACTTCTAAGGTTCAAATCTCCCCCCCCCCCCCTCAAAACCCTCTCCTCCCTTCCTCTGTGCAGTTACTCTGTGTGCCAAAACAGGACAAGACCTTGGTCTCTGCATTTTGTTGCCAAGCAGCTCCCATGGCATTGTGGTTAGAGCTGCTGCCTTGGAGCGCAGAGGTTGTGAGTTCGAATCCTGTGAAGACCCTGATGATGGAAGATGTTAAATGAGATTGATTGTGAGAACCTGGGATGACTGGATGATTGGAGAGCCATGGATCATGGGACTGAAAGATATCGATGGATGTCAAGGAGAGCAGATTGGAGAGCAGTGGGACTGGAGGAGATCGATGGACTGAGGAGAAGAGGCTTTCAAGGTAAGTGGTCAGAGAGTGTTGTGGAGCATTGTGGACGGTGATCCACTAGAATAGAGGCTTCTAGGTTGTAGATCTACCAAAAGTGGTGTTGTGTCTGTTGTGGGATGTTGAAAATAAAAAGGAGTGGGTTTTTATTTGCTTTTTTTTTATACCAATAAAATGGTCTCCCCTTCTACCAATCACCATTGCCTCCAGCCCTTCACTCCAACGACCACCAGCACTCACTCACACCCCAACTACCTTCTTCCTCAGCACCTTCCTCCCCACCCACTTTTCGATGCCCAACCATCAACCACTTCACACACACACTTACCATCCACCGATTTCTCACTCCATCACCATGCTCTGCTGCCAGCCTCAGGGTCTTCACAGGATTTGAACTCACAACCTCTTTGCTCCAAGGCAGCAGCTCTAACCACTAGACCATGAAAGCTACCTGGAAACTGGTAACGATGACGATGATGATGACGATGACGATGACGATGACGATGACGATGACAGTGGTCTTGGCCTGTTTTCACAAAATGAGAAAATGCACAAAGGGGGGCTCGGCCCTCAGACCGAGCTACTTCTTAGGCTTGCTATATCTACAATCCGAGCCCCCCTCTCTTTTTGGCACGCAGGGCACGCAGATGATAAGTACTGGAATGATTGAGAGCTTTAAATGTATGTAACTTACAAACCTGTATAACTTTTTGGCACCTGTTGTTTTGACAAAAAGAGAAAATGCACAAAGGGGGGGCTCGAACCTAACAAACCTGTTTTCCTTTTTTGGCAACAGTTGTTTTGACAAAAAGAGAAAATGCACAAAGGGGGGCTCAAACCTAAGACCAAGCTACTTCTTAGGCTTGCTATATCTACAATTGGAGCCCCCCTCTCTTTTTGGCATGCAGGGCACGCAGATGATAAGTACTGGAACGATTGAGAGCTTTAAATGTATGTAACTTACAAATCTGTATAACTTTTTGACACCAGTTGATTTAAAAAAATAATTTTTTCCCACCTGTTCAGATACATTTGACTGGAACAGTACAGGCAAGCCGAAGAGCTAGTTCGGACTTAGGTTCGAATCCCCCCCTCTGTGGGTTTACACTGGAAAGCTTTGTGTTGCGTGGGTATAGCTCAGTGGTAGAGCATTTGACTGCAGATCAAGAGGTCCTTGGTTCAAATCCGAGTGCCCCCTAACACACATTTTTTTTGCTTTACAACTTAACCATATCCCACAAATGTAATTTCTTGCAGAAAATCGCCTCATCCAGTCAATGAGCAGCCACCCTGGAGCGCAGAGGTTCAAGAAGTCCTTGGTTCAAATCCAAGTGCCTGCCAATGCATATTTTTTTCTTTACAGCTCAACCATATCTCATGTATGTAGTTTATTGCAAAAAATTTGCAATGTTGAGGTACAGATATTGCTAATTTTTTAGCAATAGCTCAGTGGTGGAGCATTGTGGTCAGGCAGAAAAGAACTATAGAACTTCTAAGGTTCAAATCTCCCCCCCCCCTCAAGACCCTCTCCTCTCTTCCTCTGTGCAGTTACTCTGTGTGCCAAAACAGGACAAGACCTTGGTCTCTGCATTTTGTTGCCAAGCAGCTCCCATGGCATTGTGGTTAGAGCTGCTGCCTTGGAGCGCAGAGGTTGTGAGTTCGAATCCTGTGAAGATCCTGATGATGGAAGATGTTAAATGAGATTGATTGTGAGAACCTGGGATGACTGGAGGATTGGAGAGCCATGGATGATGGGACTGAAAGATATCGATGGATTGACTGAGTCAAGCGGATGTCAAGGAGAGCAGATTGGAGAGCAGTGGGACTGGAGGAGATCGATGGACTGAGGAGAGGAGGCTTTCAAGGTAAGTGGTCAGAGAGTGTTGTGGGGCATTGTGGATGGTGATCCACTAGAATGGAGGATTCTAGGTTGTGGATCTACCAAAAGTGGTGTTGTGTCTGTTGAAGCATGTGGGATGTTGAAAATAAAAAGGTTGGGGGTTTTATTTGCTTTTTTTTTTATACCAATAAAATGGTCTCCCCTTCTACCAATCACCATTGCCTCCAGCCCTTCACTCCAACTACCACCAGCACTCACTCACACCCCAACTACCTTCTTCCTCAGCACCTTCCTCCCCACCCACTTTTCGATCCCCTTCTACCAATCACCATTGCCTTCACTCCAACTACCACCACCACCCACTCACACCCCAACTACCTTCTTCCTCAGCACCTTCCTCCCTGGAAGTACTGGAATGATTGAGAGCTTTAAATGTATGTAACTTGATACTGGATGTATGTAACTTGTATGTAACTTGATACTGGAGGAACATATTGATATAGTTGGGGTCACTGAGACATGGCTGGACTCCTCGCATGACTGGGCGGTTAATCTGCAGGGGTTTACATTGTTTCGCAAGGATAGAATGAACAGAAAAGGTGGTGGAGTCTGTCTGTATGTAAGAAGTGGTATGAAAGTCAGTGTGAACGATGCCATAGTGTGTGATGATTCTGAGGATGTGGAATCATTGTGGGTAGAATTACAAAAGAAGGGAAATACTGAAAAAATAGTATTTGGTGTAATCTACAGACCCCCTAATATCACTGAAGAGATAGAAGTTCGGCTTCATAAACAAATAGAGAGGGCCGCCCGGGCAGGTACAGTGGTAATAATGGGAGATTTTAACTATCCAGATATAGATTGGGGTCCGGGGTTGGCTAAAACTACAAAGGGGCGACAATTCCTAAATTTATTGCAGGATAATTTTATGGGCCAGTTTGTGGAGGACCCAACAAGAAGTGATGCCTTGTTGGATCTGATCATTTCCAACAATGCAGAGCTGGTTGGTAATGTAACTGTGCGGGAAAACCTTGGTAATAGCGACCACAATATAGTTACTTTTGACTTAAAATGTAGAAAACAAAGACAGGCGGGGAAGGCAAAAACATATAACTTTAAAAAGGCAAATTTCCCTGGGCTGAGGGCTGCACTACAGGACATAGACTGGGGGATGTGTTGTCAAATACTGATACAGAAGGTAAATGGGACATCTTTAAATCAACTCTAAATAACTATATAGCTAAATATATACCAAAGGGGAACAAATATAAACGATTAAAACTAAATCCTACATGGCTGACACATGATGTTAAAAGAGCAATAAACAACAAAAAAATAGCCTTCAAAAAATACAAATCTGATGGGTCAGCGATAACATTTAAACAGTACAAGGAGCTTAATAAAATCTGTAAAAATGTAATAAAAACAGCAAAAATTCAAAATGAGAGACAGGTGGCCAAAGAAAGCAAAACTAATCCTAAATATTTTTTTAGATATATTAATGCAAAAAAAACAAGGACAGAGCATGTAGGACCCCTTAATAATGATAATGGGGAGGTTGTCACAGGCGATCAAGAGAAGGCGGAGCTACTGAATGGGTTCTTTAGTTCTGTATACACTATGGAAGAAGGAGCTGACATTGGCCAGGTCAGTGCTGGTAACACATCATGTAATGTACTGAACTGGCTTAATGTAGAGATGGTACAAGGTAAGTTAAGTGATATAAATGTAAGCAAATCCCCAGGACCGGATGGACTACACCCAAGAGTTCTTAGAGAGGTAAGTTCAGTAATATCTGTACCCCTGTTCATGATATTTAGAGATTCTCTGGTGTCTGGTATTGTGCCAAGGGACTGGCGCAAGGCGAATGTGGTACCAATCTTCAAAAAGGGCTCTAGGTCTTCCCCAGGAAACTATAGACCGGTAAGTTTAACGTGCATTGTGGGTAAATTGTTTGAAGGACTTATAAGGGATTACATACAGGAATACATAGGGGATAATTGTATTATAAGTGATAGCCAGCATGTGTTTACTAAGGATAGAAGTTGTCAAACCAATCTAATTTGCTTTTATGAAGAGGTGAGTAGAAGCCTTGACAGAGGAATGGCTGTGGATATAGTGTTTCTGGATTTTGCTAAAGCGTTTGATACTGTCCCTCATAGACGTCTGACAGGTAAGTTAAGGTCTTTGGGTTTGGAAATTTTAGTTTGCAACTGGATTGAACACTGGCTCATGGATCGTACCCAGAGAGTGGTGGTCAATGATTCGTACTCTGATTGATCCCCGGTTATTTGTGGTGTACCCCAAGGTTCAGTACTGGGACCGCTGTTGTTTAATTTATTTATCAATGATATAGAGGATGGTATTAACAGCTCTGTTTCTATCTTTGCAGATGACACCAAGCTTTGTAGCACGGTACAGTCTATAGAGGATGTGCATAAGTTACAAGATGACTTGGATAGACTAAGTGTCTGGGCATCCACTTGGCAAATGAGGTTCAATGTGGATAAATGTAAAGTTATGCATCTGGGTACTAATAACCTGCATGCATCGTATGTCTTAGGGGGGATTAAACTGGCAGAGTCACTGGTAGAGAAGGATCTGGGTGTACTTGTAGATCACAGACTACAGAATAGCATGCAATGTCAGGCTGCTGCTTCCAAAGCCGGCAGGATATTGTCATGTATCAAAAGAGGCATGGACTCAAGGGACAGGGACATAATACTCCCCCTTTATAAATCATTGGTACGGCCTTACCTGGAATATGCTGTTCAGTTTTGGGCACCTGTCCATAAAAGGGACACTGCGGAGTTGGAAAGGGTGCAGAGACGCGCGACTAAACTAATATGGGGCATGGAACATCTTAGCTATGAGGAGCGATTAAAGGAGTTACAATTGTTTAGTCTTGAGAAGAGACGTTTAAGGGGGGATATGATAAACGGATATAAGTATACTAATGGCCCATACAAAAAATATGGAGAAAAACTGTTCCAGGTTAAACCCCCCCAAAGGACGAGGGGGCACTCCCTCCGTCTGGAGAAGAAAAAGTTTAGTCTCAAGGGGCGACACGCCTTCTTTACCGTGAGGACTGTGAATTTATGGAACGGTCTACCTCAGTAACTGGTCACAGCAGGAACAATTAACAGCTTTAAAACAGGATTAGATACATTCCTAAAACAAAATAAGATTAATGCTTATGAAGAAGTATAAAATCTCATCCCTTCCCCAATATCGCGCCACACCCCTACCCCTTAATTCCCTGGTTGAACTTGATGGACATATGTCTTTTTTCGACCGTACTAACTATGTAACTATGTAACTTACAAACCTGTATAACTTTTTGGCACCAGTTGTTTTGACAAAAAGAGAAAATGCACAAAGGGGGGGCTCGAACCTAACAAACCTGTATAACTTTTTGGCACCAGTTGTTTTGACAAAAAGAGAAAATGCACAAAGGGGGGCTCAAACCTAAGACCAAGCTACTTCTTAGGCTTGCTATATCTACAATTGGAGCCCCCCTCTCTTTTTGGCATGCAGGGCACGCAGATGATAAGTACTGGAACGATTGAGAGCTTTAAATGTATGTAACTTCCAAATCTGTATAACTTTTTGGCACCTGTTGTTTTGACAAAAAGAGAAAATGCACAAAGGGGGGGCTCGAACCTAACAAACCTGTATAACTTTTTGGCACCAGTTGTTTTGACAAAAAGAGAAAATGCACAAAGGGGGGCTCAAACCTAAGACCAAGCTACTTCTTAGGCTTGCTATATCTACAATTGGAGCCCCCCTCTCTTTTTGGCATGCAGGGCACGCAGATGATAAGTACTGGAACGATTGAGAGCTTTAAATGTATGTAACTTACAAATCTGTATAACTTTTTGACACCAGTTGATTTAAAAAAATAATTTGTTCCCACCTGTTCAGATACATTTGACTGGAACAGTACAGGCAAGCCGAAGAGCTAGTTCGGACTTAGGTTCGAATCCCCCCCTCTGTGCGTTTACACTGGAAAGCTTTGTGTTGCGGGGGTATAGCTCAGTGGTAGAGCATTTGACTGCAGATCAAGAGGTCCTTGGTTCAAATCCGAGTGCCCCCTAACACACATTTTTTTGCTTTACAACTTAACCATATCCCACAAATGTAGTTTCTTGCAGAAAACCGCCTCATCCAGTCAATGAGCAGCCACCCTGGAGCGCAGAGGTTCAAGAGGTCCTTGGTTCAAATCCAAGTGCCTGCTAATGCATAATTTTTTCTTTACAGCTCAACCATATCTCATGTATGTAGTTTATTGCAAAAAATTTGCAATGTTGAGGTACAGACATTGCTAATTTTTTAGCAATAGCTCAGTGGTGGAGCATTGTGGTCAGGCAGAAAAGAACTATATAACTTCTAAGGTTCAAATCTCCCCCCCCCCCCCTCAAAACCCTCTCCTCCTTTCCTCTGTGCAGTTACTCTGTGTGCCAAAACAGGACAAAACCTTGGTCTCTGCATTTTGTTGCCAAGCAGCTCCCATGGCATTGTGGTTAGAGCTGCTGCCTTAGAGCGCAGATGTTGTGAGTTTGAATCCTGTGAAGACGCTGATGATGGGAAGATGTTAAATGAGATTGATTGTGAGATCCTGGGATGACTGGAGGATTGGAGAGCCATGGATCATGGGACTGAAAGATATCGATGGATGGACTGAGTCAAGCGGATGTCAAGGAGAGCAGATTGGAGAGCAGTGGGACTGGAGGAGATCGATGGACTGAGGAGAAGAGTCTTTCAAGGTAAATGGTCAGAGAGTGTTGTGAGGCATTGTGCATGGTGATCCACTTGAATGGAGGATTCTAGGTTGTGGATCTACCAAAAGTGGTGTTGTGTCTGTTGAAGCATGTGGGATGTTGAAAATAAAAAGGTGGGGGGTTTTATTAGCTTTTTTTTTTTTTTATACCAATAAAATGGTCTCCCCTTCTACCAATCACCATTGCCTCCAGTCCTTCACTCCAACTACCACCACCACTCACTCACACCCCAACTACCTTCTTCCTCAGCACCTTCCTCCCCACCCACATCACATCACATCCACTTCTCCATCACCTTCTGGATGCCCAACCATCAACCACTTCACACACACACTTACCTTAACATCCACCGATTTCTCACTCCATCACCATGCTCTGCTGCCAGCCTCAGGGTCTTCACAGGATTTGAACTCACAACCTCTTTGCTCCAAGGCAGCAGCTCTAACCACTAGACCATGAAAGCTACCTGGAAACTGGAAACTGGAAACTGGAAACTGGAAACTGGAAACTGGAAACTGGAAACTGGAAACTGGAAACTGGAAACTGGAAACAACTGGCAACTGGCAACTGGCAACTGGCAACTGGCAACTGGCAACGATGACAGTGGTCTTGGCCTGTTTTAACAAAATGAGAAAATGCACAAAGGGGGGCTCGGACCTCAGACCGAGCTACTTCTTAGGCTTGCTATATCTACAATCCGAGCCCCCCTCTCTTTTTGGCACGCAGGGCACGCAGATGATAAGTACTGGAATGATTGAGAGCTTTAAATGTATGTAACTTACAAACCTGTATAACTTTTTGGCACCAGTTGTTTTGACAAAAAGAGAAAATGCACAAAGGGAGGCTCGGACCTAACAAACCTGTATAACTTTTTGGCACCAGTTGTTTTGACAAAAGAGAAAATGCACAAAGGGGGGCTCAGACCTCAGACCAAGCTACTTCTTAGGCTTGCTATATTTACAATTGGAGCCCCCCTCTCTTTTTGGCACGCAGGGCATGCAGATGATAAGTACTGGAACGATTGAGAGCTTTAAATGTATGTAACTTACAAATCTGTATAACTTTTTGGCACCTGTTGTTTTGACAAAAAGAGAAAATGCACAAAGGGGGGCTCGGACCTCAGACCGAGCTACTTCTTAGGCTTGCTATATCTACAATCCGAGCCCCCCTCTCTTTTTGGCACGCAGGGCACGCAGATGATAAGTACTGGAATGATTGAGAGCTTTAAATGTATGTAAATTACAAACCTGTATAACTTTTTGGCACCAGTTGTTTTGACAAAAAGAGAAAATGCACAAAGGGAGGCTCGGACCTAACAAACCTGTATAACTTTTTGGCACCAGTTGTTTTGACAAAAAGAGAAAATGCACAAAGGGGGGCTCAGACCTCAGACCAAGCTACTTCTTAGGCTTGCTATATCTACAATTGGAGCCCCCCTCTCTTTTTGGCACGCGTAGGTTCGAATCCCCCATCTGTGCGTTTACACTGGAAAGCTTTGTGTTGCGGGGGTATAGCTCAGTGGTAGAGCATTTGACTGCAGATCAAGAGGTCCTTGGTTCAAATCCGAGTGCCCCCTAGCACAAATTTTTTTGCTTTACAACTTAACCATATCCCACAAATGTAGTTTCTTGCAGAAAATCACCTCATCCAGTCAATGAGCAGCCACCCTGGAGCGCAGAGGTTCAAGAGGTCCTTGGTTCAAATCCAAGTGCCTGCTAATGCATATTTTTTTCTTTACAGCTCAACCATTTCTCATGTATGTAATTTATTGCAAAAAATTTGCAATGTTGAGGTACAGACATTGCTAATTTTTTAGCAATAGCTCAGTGGTGGAGCATTGTGGTCAGGCAGAAAAGAACTATAGAACTTCTAAGGTTCAAATCTCCCCCCCCCCCCTCAAAACCCTCTCCTCCCTTCCTCTGTGCAGTTACTCTGTGTGCCAAAACAGGACAAGACCTTGGTCTCTGCAATTTGTTGCCAAGCAGCTCCCATGGCATTGTGGTTAGAGCTGCTGCCTTGGAGCGCAGAGGTTGTGAGTTTGAATCCTGTGAAGACCCTGATGATGGAAGATGTTAAATGAGATTGATCGTGAGAACATGGGATGACTGGAGGATTGGAGAGCCATGGATCATGGGACTGAAAGATATCGATGGATGGACTGAGTCAAGCAGATTGGAGAGCAGTGGGACTGGAGGAGATCGATGGACTGAGGAGAGGAGGCTTTCAAGGTAAGTGGTCAGAGAGTGTTGTGGGGCATTGTGGACGGTGATCCACTAGAATGGAGGATTCTACCAAAAGTGGTGTTGTGTCTGTTGTGGGATGTTGAAAATAAAAAGGTGGGGGTTTTTATTTGCTTTTTTATTTATACCAATAAAATGGTCTCCCCTTCTACCAATCACCATTGCCTCCAGCCCTTCACTCCAACTACCACCACTCACTCACACCCCAACAACCTTCTTCCTCAGCACCTTACTCCCTACCCACATCACATCTAGTGTTGAGCGGCATAGGCCATATTCGAATTCGCGAATATTCGCGAATATATGGACGAATATTCGTCATATATTCGCGAATATTCGCACATTCGTTATATTCTCGTTTTATTTTCGCATATACGAAAATTCGCGTATACGAAAATTAACATATGTGAATATTAGCATATACAAAATTAACATACGCGAAAATTCGCATATGCGAAAATTAGCATATGCTAATTTTCGCATATGCGAATTTCCGCACGCCAGTCTCACACAGTAGTATTACAGCCTTCTTTACACCACACAAGCTGGAAGCAGAGAGGGATGATCACTGTGATGTGTACTGTGAAGAAAAAAGACAAAAAAAAAAAAAACGAATATTCGTAATTACGAATATATAACGCTATATTCGCGAAATTTGCGAATTCGCGAATATGCGATATTCGCGAATAATATTCGAATTGCGAATATTCGTGAGCAACACTAATCACATCCACTTCTCCATCACCTTCTGGATGCCCAACCATCAACCACTTCACACACACACACTTACCTTAACATCCACCGATTTCTCACTCCATCACCATGCTCTGCTGCCAGCCTCAGGGTCTTCACAGGATTTGAACTCACAACCTCTTTGCTCCAAAACAGCAGCTCTAACCACTAGACCATGAAAGCTACATGGAAACTGGCAACGATGACAGTGGTCTTGGCCTGTTTTGACAAAATGAGAAAATGCACAAAGGGGGGCTCGGACCTCAGACCGAGCTACTTCTTAGGCTTGCTATATCTACAATCCGAGCCCCCCTCTTTTTTGGCACGCAGGGCACGCAGATGATAAGTACTGGAATGATTGAGAGCTTTAAATGTATGTAACTTACAAACCTGTATAACTTTTTGGCACCAGTTGTTTTGACAAAAAGAGAAAATGCACAAAGGGAGGCTCGGACCTTACAAACCTGTATAACTTTTTGGCACCAGTTGTTTTGACAAAAAGAGAAAATGCACAAAGGGGGGCTCGGACCTCAGACCGAGCTACTTCTTAGGCTTGCTATATCTACAATCCGAGCCCCCCTCTCTTTTTGGCACGCAGGGCACGCAGATGATAAGTACTGGAATGATTGAGAGCTTTAAAGGTATGTAACTTACAAACCTGTATAACTTTTTGGCACCAGTTGATTTAAAAAAATAATTTTTTCCCACCTGTTCAGATACATTTGACTGGAACAGTACAGGCAAGCCGAAGAGCTAGTTCGGACTTAGGTTCGAATCCCCCCCTCTGTGCGTTTACACTGGAAAGCTTTGTGTTGCAGGGGTATAGCTCAGTGGTAGAGCATTTGACTGCAGCTCAAGAGGTCCTTGCTTCAAATCCGAGTGCCCCCTAACACGCATTTTTTTGCTTTACAACTTAACCATATCCCACAAAAGTAGTTTCTTACAGAAAATCGCCTCATCCAGTCAATGAGCAGCCACCCTGGAGCGCAGAGGTTCAAGAGGTCCTTGGTTCAAATCCAAGTGCCTGCTAATGCATAATTTTTTCTTTACAGCTCAACCATATCTCATGTATGTAGTTTATTGCAAAAAAATTGCAATGTTGAGGTACAGACATTGCTAATTTTTTAGCAATAGCTCAGTGGTGGAGCATTGTGGTCAGGCAGAAAAGAACTATAGTGAAAATTGTATACTTACCATAATTTTGCTTTCTTCAAGACAGAAGGCAGCACAGAAGGGATATTCCCGGCCTCTTTTATTCCCAGTAGGACCGCCCACCTACAAAAAACTCAAACGAAGATTAACCAACTGGCAACAGACATACCTCATAAGTAGCCAACACACCTGCACGCAATTGTGTAAATGACTAGACTCTTTTCTGGTTGCACAAATTAAATTTATTGGGAGGGTTATATGTGCTGCCTTCTGTCTTGAAGAAAGCAAAATTACGGTAAGTATACAATTTTCACTTTCTTCTACGACATTCGGCAGCACAGAAGGGATGCTCGCTAGCAGCTAATAACAACAAAAAAGGGGGGGGTTCAATCTTGTAATGCAGCAGACAAAACCCCCGAACTGAAGGCTGGACTCTGTGCCTGGATGTCGAGCCGATAATGCTTGATAAATGTGGATGAAGTTGACCACGAAGCAGCATTGCAGATGTCATTCAGCGGCACTTGCGCTCTCTCAGCCCACGAAGTCGCCGTAGCACGAGTTGAATGGGCTTTCAAAGGAAAAGGCGGCTCTAAATTCTCCAACCTGTAAGCTTCTATGATTGTGGATTTTATCCATCTTGCCAGTGTATCCTTTGCCGCTTTACACCCCTTTCTTGGTCCTCCAAACTGTACAAATAAATTTTCGTCCCTACGGAAACCTTCTACTCTGGAGAGATAGTTTAACAGAGTGCTCTTCACATCTAGAGATTGAAGATTATCTTCATCTTCAGGGGGGCAAAAATTTGGCAAAAAAACTTCTCTGTTGACGTTGACTTCTGAAGCGACCTTGGGAACAAAGGAGGGAACAGTACTGAGCAGAACTCCACTCTGTGTGAACTTGATGTAGGGAGACTTGGAAGACAGGGCCTGTAATTCTCCAAGACGTTTAGCAGACGTGATTGCCACCAAGAACAAAGCTTTGCAAGAGACCCACTTGATATCTGCTTCAGCGATCGGTTCGAAGGGTGCCCCTGTGAGACTCTTCAGGACTAGTGGCAAGTCCCAAATGGCAACTGGAGTCTTGACAGTCGGTCTAAGGTTCTTTAGAGCTTTAAAGAATCTGGAGATCAAGGGTTGGTTGGCAAATCGACCATCTGTAAAAGAGTTAATAGCTGTTACATGAACTCTGAGTGTATTGGGCTTCAACCCTTTCAAATAGCCGTCCTGCAAGAATTGCAGCACCACTGGAAGCGAGATCTCTGGGTCCCCTTTCTCAGCCTTCCAGGATAAAAATCTTCTCCATACTCTAGAGTATAGCTGGTTAGTAGATGGCTTGCGAGCTGATAGAAGAGTGTCTATGACTTCTTCAGACAGGCCGCTGTCTCTAAATTTTCTCCTTTCAAACTCCACACAGTCAGATGTAAGCGCTCTAGATGTTGATGGAAAAAACCTCTCTGGAGAAGTAGATCTTCGTGTAGAGGGAACTTCCAGAAATTGCCTTCTGACAGTCGAAGCAGAAGCGGGAACCAATCCCTGCGAGGCCAGAAAGGGGCTATAAGTAGTACTGTCGGTCTGTCCAGGATGATCTTGTTCAAGACACGGCTCATGAGAGGGATTGGAGGAAACAGAAATACATGAAGCCCCCTCCAGCTCATGGTCAGAGCATCCAGATGATCTGGTTGATCTATCTTGTACAAGGAACAGAACTTCATCAACTTCCTGTTCTGTCGGGTAGCCATGAGGTCCCATTGGGGACATCCCCACCTCAGAATGATTTGGGAGAAGTACTTCGGGTTCAGCTCCCACTCGTTGGGGTTCAAGGTGTACCTGCTCAGGAAATCTGCCTGGTAGTTCAGCTCCCCTTTTATGTGGATCGCCGAGAGCGAGGCGAGATGGTGTTCGGCCCAGTTCATGAGCATGCTGCACTCGTTTTGCAGAGCCTGAGACCTTGTTCCACCTTGTTTCCGCAAGTAATGTACTGAGACTGAGTTGTCCGACTGGACCAGCACTGGAGTGTCCTTGACAAGGGGAGTAAAATGCATCACTGCTAATCTTATTGCTCTTAGCTCCCTCAGGTTTGAGGAGAACAGTCTTTCTCTTGGAGACCAGGATTTTTGGATCCACTGACCGTTGTAATGCGCTCCCCAGCCGAACTTTGAGGCGTCTGTTGTAATTATAGACTGATCTTGTAGTCTGAAGCAGTTGCCTCGTGACAAATTCTCCTTGTCTAACCACCAGTGAAGAGTTGATCGTGTGTGAGGTGAGAGACACAGCGGGGCTGAAAGGTTTTCTGGACGACGATCCCAAACCTGCAAAATCTCTGTCTGGAGTTCTCTCATGTGGGCCTTGGCCCATGGTACTGCCTCTATGGCAGCAGTCATCAGTCCTAAAACTTTCATCGCTGTTCTTATCTGCATCACCGGCGTCTGAATCAGATCTGTGACAGATTGTATAATCCTCATCTGTTTGTCCAGTGGCAGGAGGACTCTCTCTGCGGACGAATCCAAAATGAGGCCTAGGAATTTCTTCCGTCTTGCAGGCACGAGGTCTGATTTTTCTTTGTTGAGAAGAAAACCACACTCTTGGAGGAGATTCAGAGTCCTCTGCAGATGATGTAGTAGAAGATCTTGAGACGTTGCAACGAGCAGCCAATCGTCTAAATAAGGCACGATCTGGACTCCCTGTAGTCTTAGGGCTGCTACAATGACTACTGCTACCTTCGTGAATACTCTTGGGGATGAAGACAGGCCGAAGGGTAAAGCGCGGAATTGAAAATGTTCCACCTTTCCATGATGGACGACTGCGAGTCTGAGGTATTTTCTTGACTCGAGGTTTATCGGGACATGTAAATAGGCGTCCATGAGATCTAAGGTAATCATCCAGTCGTCCTTCTGGAGTAAAGTGGTGGCGGATCTTATGTTGTCCATGCGAAACTTTTCTCTTTTTAAAAATCGATTTAGGTATCGCAAGTCGATTATGAGCCTCCATCTGCCGCCTGGCTTTGGGACAGGAAAGATCGGGGAGTACACCCCCTGTCCTAGTTGGTTCACCGGAACTGGCTCCAGGGCATCCTTCATCAAGAATTCCTGTAGGAGAGACTGCATAACCCCATCGCTCTTGTTCAAGAGAAACTTTTCTGGAGGACACTCCAGGAAATTTAGGCTGTAACCTATAGAGATAATTTCTAAGACCCAGCTGTCTGTTGTAATCTTCTGCCAGGCTGCTTGATGTCTCAGCAGCCTGCCCCCTACAGTATCCCGGAGCCTGGCGTCAGAACTCTGACCTGGGTTGTTTGGACTGCGTCTGCTTCCCTCTTTTGTTGCTGTTCTGGAAGCGACGAGTGGATCTTCTGTCCTGAAAGGATCTTCTCTTGTAAAAAGACCTCCTGACCCTGAAGGGACGAAAGGACTTCTTCTTTTCTGAGAAAGGAAATTTTAACTCCTTCGTCTCCTTGCCTGGAGCTAAAATATCCTCTAACTGGGAGCCTATCAGGAAACCCGGCTCGAAGGGAAGGGCACAAAAATTAATCTTTGAAGAGGTCTCGCCCGGCCAAGGCTTAAGAAAAACAATTCTTCTGGCAGAATTTAAAACTGCAAGATTCTTAGCGCAGACTCTGGTTACATCTAGCGGGAAATCGCAGGAAAATTCCGCTGCTACCTTCAGGGTGGCGACTTCCTCCAGTAGCTCCCTTCTGGGAACTCCTTCTTCTATGTCCCTGCTCAACTGACTGAGCCAGACTCTTAAGGCCCGAGCAACTGGTACTGCGGATAAGGCCGCTTTAGTCATTGCAGCTGTATAAGAATAAGTACGCTTCAGGAGAGTATCCATCTTCTTATCTAGAGGGTCTTTCAGAATAGAGGTATCATCTGCAGGCAGAAGAGTACTCTTAGATAGCTTAGCCACTGGTGTGTCTACCTTGGCTGGGTTCTCCCACTTCTCTGAATCATTTGGATCCAGCTTGTAAACTGAACGAAACCTGGACCCCAATTCTAACCTGTGCTCCGGCTTCTTCCACTCCTTTTCCATCACTGTCTTTAACACCGGATGGGCTGCAAACACATTGGATACCTTCTTTGGAAAATAATAAAGACTATTCTTATCCTGAGCTGCCACCTTCTCCTTAGATGATTCAACAATGTCCTTCACTGCAATCACTAGTTTATCAGCAAACTCTTTCCTGAAGAGATAGTAGTCTTCAGAAACGACTTCCTCTGAATCCGACTCTGAAACACTGGAGGTGTCAGTAGTGATAGGCGGTGAAGGGGATTTAACAACTAACTGCCTCTTCTCTTTTAGCTTACATTTCTTAGCGGCCTGCTCAGAGGTGGAGCCGAAACTCTCCTTAAACCAAGAGAAAAAACCTTTCGCCTCCTGAAGGAAGTCGGCAGTCTCCTGAGGCTCAGAACACTTCTTACACACAGTAGAACTGGCATTAGGGGGTAAAGGTTGAAGGCAACTCACGCATAGAGACTTGTGTCCAGCGGGCTTCTTCCTGAGATGATGCTTGCAGGTACTACACAGATCACCCCTCTGATCCTCAGGCAACGGTTGCTCGCAGGAGACGCAGAGTCTGTGTTTAGACTTTGACTTCCTTTTCCTAGGGGTAGAAAGGCTCGACATCTGGAAGGAATACAGACAGAGGGAGTAAGCAAAACACCACGTCAAAGTCCAAGACAGACCCCCTCACAAGAAGTACGCTCTACTAGGGCTAAAAACCTTCTGTACAGCAAAACCTAGACTCTGCAGCCTGACCTCTAAGGGGTTAATTCACATAGACAGTGCTAGAGGACCCAAAAACAGGCATCAAATCAGTGTACACAGATCATACTGATGTCCTAACCAAGATTAGTGCAGTCAGGTTACTTCAATGTAAGTACAGGCTAAAATAATAGTGTCCAGCAGTTAAATGGTGCGATAAGCATTGGTGCCAGTGTGCACCTAACCATAATTGGTGTCAGTGTGCCCCTGATCATCATTGGTGTCAGAGGGCACAAACTCCTAGGTGAGAGCACCTACAAAGCATAGGTGTCAGAGAGCTTTAATATCAACATTGGTGCCAGTGTGCATCAGAACATCGTCATTGGTGACAGTGTGCCTCAGTCATCATTGGTGACAGTGTGCCTCAGTCATCATTGGTGCCAGTGTGCCTCAGTCATCATTGGTGACAGTGTGCCTCAGTCATCATTGGTGACAGTGTGCCTCAGTCACCATTGGTGACAGTGTGCCATAAAATAAATCATTGGTGACAGTGTGCATCAGAAAATCGTCATTGGTGACAGTGTGCACACTTACCTTTACAGGCAAGAAGTCCGGCTGCCTCCGTTCCGGGAGACCGAACGCCGGCTTCTTGCCTGTTTAAATGTCCTTCCTCCCCGCCGACTCCGTACAGCCCGACTTCCGGTCGCGCCGGGAAACTCGTCACTTCCGGCACGACCCAGCTCCTGCGCACGCGCACTGTCATTGCGATCCACGGCGCGGCCGCAGAAGGACATCCAGGCGGGCTGCAGGAGAAAAGAAGGTATACTTACCGGCGCAGGGGGGAGGAAGGGGGAGGGAACACTCGCAACTCCCGGCACCAGCTTACACCCAGCAGCGCACCAACACCTCCTGTTATGAAGCCTATACGGGGGAAAGCACCCCAGGCTCTCCCCAACATCCTGGATCCAAAGAAGGGGGCATAACATCTCTGCCTTAGCCACCAGGCCTCTTACTCTCACCCGGGTCACCCACATGGGCCAGTAAGGATGGCAGGACACCAGGTAGGCCAGGGTTTCCCACATTGGCCCTCAGACAAACTGCTGGGACACTGGTGTTAATTAAAAACCTTTCTTTACAGAACCTAAGGAAAAATAAAAGAAAAAGGTATTACAGGTGGGCAAAAAAACAGGGTGTGGAACACCGCTTACCAGGAAGAAAAGAGGACAGAAAAAAACACAATTGCGTGCAGGTGTGTTGGCTACTTATGAGGTATGTCTGTTGCCAGTTGGTTAATCTTCGTTTGAGATTTTTGTAGGTGGGCGGTCCTACTGGGAATAAAAGAGGCCGGGAATATCCCTTCTGTGCTGCCGAATGTCGTAGAAGAAAGAACTTCTAAGGTTCAAATCTCCCCCCCCCCCCCATCAAAACCCTCTCCTCCCTTCCTCTGTGCAGTTACTCTGTGTGCCAAAACAGGACAAGACCTTGGTCTCTGCATTTTGTTGCCAAGCAGCTCCCATGGCATTGTGGTTAGAGCTGCTGCCTTGGAGCGCAGAGGTTGTGAGTTTGAATCCTGTGAAGACCCTGATGATGGAAGATGTTAAATGAGATTGATTGTGAGAACCTGGGATGACTGGAGGATTGGAGAGCCATGGATCATGGGACTGAAAGATATCGATGGATGGACTGAGTCAAGCGGATGTCAAGGAGAGCAGATTGGAGAGCAGTGGGACCGGAGGAGATCGATGGACTGAGGAGAGGAGGCTTTCAAGGTAAGTGGTCAGAGAGTGTTGTGGGGCATTGTGGACGGTGATCCACTAGAATGGAGGATTCTAGGTTGTGGATCTACCAAAAGTGGTGTTGTGTCTGTTGTGGGATGTTGAAAATATAAAGGTGGGGGTTTTTATTTGCTTTTTTTTTTTTATACCAATAAAATGGTCTCCCCTTCTACCTATCACCATTGCCTCCAGCCCTTCACTCCAACTACCACCACCACCACTCACTTACACCCCAACTACCTTCTTCCTCAGCACCTTCCTCCCCACCCACTTCTCCATCACCTTCTGGATGCCCAACCATCAACCACTTCAAACACACACTTACCTTAACATCCACCGATTTCTCACTCCATCACCATGCTCTGCTGCCAGCCTCAGGGTCTTCACAGGATTTGAACTCACAACCTCTTTGCTCCAAGGCAGCAGCTCTAACCACTAGACCATGAAAGCAAACTGGAAACTGGAAACTGGAAACTGGAAACTGGAAACTGGAAACTGGAAACTGGAAACTGGAAACTGGAAACTGGAAACTGGAAACTGGAAACTGAAAACTGAAAACTGGAAACTGAAAACTGGAAACTGGAAACTGGAAACTGGAAACTGGAAACTGGCAACGATGACAGTGGTCTTGGCCTGTTTTGACAAAATGAGAAAATGCACAAAGGGGGGCTCGGACCTCAGACCGAGCTACTTCTTAGGCTTGCTATATCTACAATCCGAGCCCCCCTCTTTTTTGGCACGCAGGGCACGCAGATGATAAGTACTGGAATGATTGAGAGCTTTAAATGTATGAAACTTACAAACCTGTATAACTTTTTGGCACCAGTTGTTTTGACAAAAAGAGAAAAAGCACAAAGGGAGGCTCGGACCTAACAAACCTGTATAACTTTTTGGCACCAGTTGTTTTGACAAAAAGAGAAAATGCACAAAGGGGCGCTCAGACCTCAGACCAAGCTACTTCTTAGGCTTGCTATATCTACAATTGGAGCCCCCCTCTCTTTTTGGCACGCAGGGCACGCAGATGATAAGTACTGGAACGATTGAGAGCTTTAAATGTATGTAACTTACAAATCTGTATAACATTTTGGCACCTGTTGTTTTGACAAAAAGAGAAAATGCACAAAGGGGGGGCTCGAACCTAACAAACCTGTATACCTTTTTGGCACCAGTTGTTTTGACAAAAAGAGAAAATGCACAAAGGGGGGCTCAAACCTAAGACCAAGCTACTTCTTAGGCTTGCTATATCTACAATTGGAGCCCCCCTCTCTTTTTGGCATGCAGGGCACGCAGATGATAAGTACTGGAACGATTGAGAGCTTTAAATTTATGTAACTTACAAATCTGTATAACTTTTTGACACCAGTTGATTTAAAAAAATAATTTGTTCCCACCTGTTCAGATACATTTGACTGGAACAGTACAGGCAAGCCGAAGAGCTAGTTCGGACTTAGGTTCGAATCCCCCCCTCTGTGCGTTTACACTGGAAAGCTTTGTGTTGCGGGGGTATAGCTCAGTTGTAGAGCATTTGACTGCAGAACAAGAGGTCCTTGGTTCAAATCCGAGTGCCCCCTAACACACATTTTTTTGCCTTACAACTTAACCATATCCCACAAATGTAGTTTCTTGCAGAAAATCGCCTCATCCAGTCAATGAGCAGCCACCCTGGAGCGCAGAGGTTCAAGAGGTCCTTGGTTCAAATCCAAGTGCCTGCTAATGCATAATTTTTTCTTTACAGCTCAACCATATCTCATGTATGTAGTTTATTGCAAAAAAATTGCAATGTTGAGGTACAGACATTGCTAATTTTTTAGCAATAGCTCAGTGGTGGAGCATTGTGGTCAGGCAGAAAAGAACTATAGAACTTCTAAGGTTCAAATCTCCCCCCCCCCCCTCAAAACCCTCTCCTCCCTTCCTCTGTGCAGTTACTCTGTGTGCCAAAACAGGACAAGACCTTGGTCTCTGCATTTTGTTGCCAAGCAGCTCCCTTGGCATTGTGTTTAGAGCTGCTGCCTTGGAGCGCAGAGGTTGTGAGTTCGAATCCTCTGAAGACCCTGATGATGGAAGATGTTAAATGAGATTGATCGTGAGAACCTGGGATGACTGGAGGATTGGAGAGCCATGGATCATGGGACTGAAAGATATCGATGGATGGACTGAGTCAAGCGGATGTCAAGGAGAGCAGATTGGAGAGCAGTGGGACTGGAGGAGATCGATGGACTGAGGAGAGGAGGCTTTCTCAAGGTAAGTGGTCAGAGAGTGTTGTGGGGCATTGTGGACGGTGATCCACTAGAATGGAGGATTCTAGGTTGTGGATCTACCAAAAGTAGTGTTGTGTCTGTTGTGGGATGTTGAAAATAAAAAGGTGGGGGATTTTATTTGCTTTTTTATTTATACCAATAAAATGGTCTCCCCATCTACCAATCACCATTGCCTCCAGCCCTTCACTCCAACTACCACCACCACCACCACCACTCACTCACACCCCAACAACCTTCTTCCTCAGCACCTTCCTCCCCACCCACATCACATCCACTTCTCCATCACCTTCTGGATGCCCAACCATCAACCACTTCACACACACACTTACCTTAACATCCTCCGATTTCTCACTCCATCACCTTGCTCTGCTGCCAGCCTCAGGGTCTTCACAGGATTCGAATTCACAACCTCTTTGCTCCAATGCAGCAGCTCTAACCACTAGGCCATGAAAGCTACCTGGAAACTGGCAACGATGACAGTGGTCTTGGCCTGTTTTGACAAAATGAGAAAATGCACAAAGGGGGGCTCGGACCTAAGACCGAGCTACTTCTTAGGCTTGCTATATCTACAATCCGAGCCCCCCTCTCTTTTTGGCACGCAGGGCACGCAGATGATAAGTACTGGAATGATTGAGAGCTTTAAATGTATGTAACTTACAAACCTGTATAACTTTTTGGCACCAGTTGTTTTGACAAAAAGAGAAAATGCACAAAGGGAGGCTCGGACCTAACAAACCTGTATAACTTTTTGGCACCAGTTGTTTTGACAAAAAGAGAAAATGCACAAAGGGGGGCTCAGACCAAGCTACTTCTTAGGCTTGCTATATCTACAATTGGAGCCCCCCTCTCTTTTTGGCACGCAGGGCACGCAGATGATAAGTACTGGAACGATTGAGAGCTTTAAATGTATGTAACTTACAAATCTGTATAACTTTTTGGCACCTGTTGTTTTGACAAAAAGAGAAAATGCACAAAGGGGGGCTCAAACCTAAGACCAAGCTACTTCTTAGGCTTGCTATATCTACAATTGGAGCCCCCCTCTCTTTTTGGCACGCAGGGCACGCAGATGATAAGTACTGGAACGATTGAGAGCTTTAAATGTATGTAACTTACAAATCTGTATAACTTTTTGACACCAGTTGATTTAAAAAAATAATTTTTTCCCACCTGTTCAGATACATTTGACTGGAACAGTACAGGCAAGACGAAGAGCTAGTTCGGACTTAGGTTCGAATCCCCCCTCTGTGCGTTTACACTGGAAAGCTTTGTGTTGCGGTGGTATAGCTCAGTGGTAGAGCATTTGACTGCAGATCAAGAGGTCCTTGGTTCAAATCCGAGTGCTCCCTAACACACATTTTTTTTGCTTTACAACTTAACCATATCCCACAAATGTAGTTTCTTACAGAAAATCGCCTCATCCAGTCAATGAGCAGCCACCCTGGAGCGCAGAGGTTCAAGAGGTCCTTGGTTCAAATCCAAGTGCCTGCTAATGCATAATTTTTTCTTTACAGCTCAACCATATCTCATCTATGTAGTTTATTGCAAAAAATTTGCAATGTTGAGGTACAGACATTGCTAATTTTTTAGCAATAGCTCAGTGGTGGAGCATTGTGGTCAGGCAGAAAAGAACTATAGAACTTCTAAGGTTCAAATCCCCCCCCCCCCTCAAAACCCTCTTTTCCCTTCCATGGTGCAGTTATTCTGTGTGCCAAAACAGGACAAGACCTTGGTCTCTGCATTTTGTTGCCAAGCAGCTCCCATGGCATTGTGGTTAGAGCTGCTGCCTTGGAGCGCAGAGGTTGTGAGTTTGAATCCTGTGAAGACCCTGATGATGAAAGATGTCAAATGAGATTGATCGTGAGAACCTGGGATGACTGGAGGATTGGAGAGCCATGGATCATGGGACTGAAAGATATCGATGGATGGAATAAGTCAAGCGAATGTCAAGGAGAGCAGATTGAAGAGCAGTGGGACTGGAGGAGATCGATGGACTGAGGAGAGGAGGCTTTCAAGGTAAGTGGTCAGAGAGTGTTGTGGGGCATTGTGGACGGTGATCCACTAGAATGGAGTATTCTAGGTTGTGGATCTACCAAAAGTGGTGTTGTGTCTGTTGTGGGATGTTGAAAATAAAAAGGTGGGGGTTTTTATTTGCTTTTTTATTTATACCAATAAAATGGTCTCCCCTTCTACCAATCACCATTGCCTCCAGCCCTTCACTCCAACTACCACCACCACCACCACTCACTCACACCCCAACAACCTTCTTCCTCAGCACCTTCCTCCCCACCCACATCACATCCACTTCTCCATCACCTTCTGGATGCCCAACCATCAACCACTTCACACACACACTTACCTTAACATCCTCCGATTTCTCACTCCATCACCTTGCTCTGCTGCCAGCCTCAGGGTCTTCACAGGATTCAAATTCACAACCTCTTTGCTCCAATGCAGCAGCTCTAACCAATAGGCCATGAAAGCTACCTGGAAACTGGCAACGATGACAGTGGTCTTGGCCTGTTTTGACAAAATGAGAAAATGCACAAAGGGGGGCTCGGACCTAAGACCGAGCTACTTCTTAGGCTTGCTATATCTACAATCCGAGCCCCCCTCTCTTTTTGGCACGCAGGGCACGCAGATGATAAGTACTGGAATGATTGAGAGCTTTAAATGTATGTAACTTACAAACCTGTATAACTTTTTGGCACCAGTTGTTTTGACAAAAAGAGAAAATGCACAAAGGGAGGCTCGGACCTAACAAACCTGTATAACTTTTTGGCACCAGTTGTTTTGACAAAAAGAGAAAATGCACAAAGGGGGGCTCAGACCAAGCTACTTCTTAGGCTTGCTATATCTACAATTGGAGCCCCCCTCTCTTTTTGGCACGCAGGGCACGCAGATGATAAGTACTGGAACGATTGAGAGCTTTAAATGTATGTAACTTACAAATCTGTATAACTTTTTGGCACCTGTTGTTTTGACAAAAAGAGAAAATGCACAAAGGGGGGCTCAAACCTAAGACCAAGCTACTTCTTAGGCTTGCTATATCTACAATTGGAGCCCCCCTCTCTTTTTGGCACGCAGGGCACGCAGATGATAAGTACTGGAACGATTGAGAGCTTTAAATGTATGTAACTTACAAATCTGTATAACTTTTTGACACCAGTTGATTTAAAAAAATAATTTTTTCCCACCTGTTCAGATACATTTGACTGGAACAGTACAGGCAAGACGAAGAGCTAGTTCGGACTTAGGTTCGAATCCCCCCTCTGTGCGTTTACACTGGAAAGCTTTGTGTTGCGGTGGTATAGCTCAGTGGTAGAGCATTTGACTGCAGATCAAGAGGTCCTTGGTTCAAATCCGAGTGCCCCCTAACACACATTTTTTTTGCTTTACAACTTAACCATATCCCACAAATGTAGTTTCTTGCAGAAAATCGCCTCATCCAGTCAATGAGCAGCCACCCTGGAGCGCAGAGGTTCAAGAGGTCCTTGGTTCAAATCCAAGTGCCTGCTAATGCATAATTTTTTCTTTACAGCTCAACCATATCTCATCTATGTAGTTTATTGCAAAAAATTTGCAATGTTGAGGTACAGACATTGCTAATTTTTTAGCAATAGCTCAGTGGTGGAGCATTGTGGTCAGGCAGAAAAGAACTATAGAACTTCTAAGGTTCAAATCTCCCCCCCCCCTCAAAACCCTCTCCTCCCTTCCATGGTGCAGTTACTCTGTGTGCCAAAACAGGACAAGACCTTGGTCTCTGCATTTTGTTGCCAAGCAGCTCCCATGGCATTGTGGTTAGAGCTGCTGCCTTGGAGCGCAGAGGTTGTGAGTTTGAATCCTGTGAAGACCCTGATGATGAAAGATGTCAAATGAGATTGATCGTGATAACCTGGGATGACTGGAGGATTGGAGAGCCATGGATCATGGGACTGAAAGATATCGATGGATGGAATAAGTCAAGCGAATGTCAAGGAGAGCAGATTGAAGAGCAGTGGGACTGGAGGAGATCGATGGACTGAGGAGAGGAGGCTTTCAAGGTAAGTGGTCAGAGAGTGTTGTGGGGCATTGTGGACGGTGATCCACTAGAATGGAGTATTCTAGGTTGTGGATCTACCAAAAGTGGTGTTGTGTCTGTTGTGGGATGTTGAAAATAAAAAGGTGGGGGTTTTTATTTGCTTTTTTATTTATACCAATAAAATGGTCTCCCCTTCTACCAATCACCATTGCCTCCAGCCCTTCACTCCAACTACCACCACCACTCACTCACACCCCAACTACCTTCTTCCTCTCCACTTCTCGATGCCCAACCATGAACCACTTCACACACACACACACACACACACACACACACACACACACACACACACACACACACACACTTACCTTAACATCCACCGATTTCTCACTCCATCACCATGCTCTGCTGCAAGCCTCAGGGTCTTCACAGGATTTGAATTCACAACCTCTTTGCTCCAAGGCAGCAGCTCTAACCACTAGACCATGAAAGCTACCTGGAAACTGGAAACTGGAAACTGGAAACTGGAAACTGGAAACTGGAAACTGGAAACTGGCAACGATGACAGTGGTCTTGGCCTGTTTTGACAAAATGAGAAAATGCACAAAGGGGGGCTCGGACCTCAGACCGAGCTACTTCTTAGGCTTGCTATATCTACAATCCGAGCCCCCCTCTCTTTTTGGCACGCAGGGCACGCAGATGATAAGTACTGGAATGATTGAGAGCTTTAAATGTATGTAACTTACAAACCTGTATAACTTTTTGGCACCAGTTGTTTTGACAAAAAGAGAAAATGCACAAAGGGAGGCTCGGACCTAACAAACCTGTATAACATTTTGTCACCAGTTGTTTTGACAAAAAGAGAAAATGCACAAAGGGGCTCAGACCTCAGACCAAGCTACTTCTTAGGCTTGCTATATCTACAATTGGAGCCCCCCTCTCTTTTTGGCACGCAGGGCACGCAGATGATAAGTACTGGAACGATTGAGAGCTTTAAATGTATGTAACTTACAAATCTGTATAACTTTTTGGCACGTGTTGTTTTGACAAAAAAAGAAAATGCAGAAAGGGGGGGCTCGAACCTAACAAACCTGTATAACTTTTTGGCACCAGTTGTTTTGACAAAAAGAGAAAATGCACAAAGGGGGGCTCAAACCTAAGACCAAGCTACTTCTTAGGCTTGCTATATCTACAATTGGAGCCCCCCTCTCTTTTTGGCACGCAGGGCACGCAGATGATAAGTACTGGAACGATTGAGAGCTTTAAATGTATGTAACTTACAAATCTGTATAACTTTTTGACACCAGTTGATTTAAAAAAATAATTTTTTCCCACCTGTTCAGATACATTTGACTGGAACAGTACAGGCAAGCCGAAGAGCTAATTCGGACTTAGGTTCGAATCCCCCCTCTTCGCGTTTACACTGGCAAGCTTTGTGTTGCGGGGGTATAGCTCAGTGGTAGAGCATTTGACTGCAGATCAAGAGGTCCTTGGTTCAAATCCAAGTGCCCCCTAACACACATTTTTTTGCTTTACAACTTAACCATATCCCACAAATGTAGTTTCTTGCTGAAAATCGCCTCATCCAGTCAATGAGCAGCCACCCTGGAGCGCAGAGGTTCAAGAGGTCCTTAGTTCAAATCCAAGTGCCTGCTAATGCATAATTTTTTCTTTACAGCTCAACCATATCTCATGTATGTAGTTTATTGCAAAAAATTTGCAATGTTGAGGTACAGACATTGCTAATTTTTTAGCAATAGCTCAGTGGTGGAGCATTGTGGTCAGGCAGAAAAGAACTATAGAACTTCTAAGGTTCAAATCTCCCCCCCCCCCCCCCCCTCAAAACCCTCTCCTCTCTTCCTCTGTGCAGTTTCTCTGTGTGCCAAAACAGGACAAGACCTTGGTCTCTGCATTTTGTTGCCAAGCAGCTCCCATGGCATTGTGGTTAGAGCTGCTGCCTTGGAGCGCAGAGGTTGTGAGTTCGAATCCTGTGAAGACCCTGATGATGGAAGATGTTAAATGAGATTGATCGTGAGAACCTGGGATGACTGGAGGATTGGAGAGCCATGGATCATGGGACTGAAAGATATCGATGGATGGACTGAGTCAAGCAGATGTCAAGGAGAGCAGTGGGACTGGAGGAGATCGATGGACTGAGGAGAGGAGGCTTTCAAGGTAAGTGGTCAGAGAGTGTTGTGGGGCATTGTGGACGGTGATCCACTAGAATGGAGGATACTAGGTTGTGGATCTACCAAAAATGGTGTTGTGGGATGTTGAAAATAAAAAGGTGGGGGTTTTTATTTGCTTTTTTATTTATACCAATAAAATGGTCTCCCCTTCTACCAATCACCATTGCCAACTACCACCACCACTCACTCACACCCCAACGACCTTCTTCCTCAGCACCTTTCTCCCCACCCACATCACATCCACTTCTCCATCACCTTCTGGATGCCCAACCATCAACCACTTCACACACACACACACACTTAACTTAACATCCACCGATTTCTCACTCCATCACCATGCTCTGCTGCCAGCCTCAGGGTCTTCACAGGATTTGAACTCACAACCTCTTTGCTCCAAGGCAGCAGCTCTAACCACTAGACCATGAAAGCTACATGGAAACTACATGGAAACTGGCAACGATGACAGTGGTCTTGGCCTGTTTTGACAAAATGAGAAAATGCACAAAGGGGGGCTCGGACCTAAGACCGAGCTACTTCTTAGGCTTGCTATATCTACAATCCGAGCCCCCCTCTCTTTTTGGCACGCAGGGCACGCAGATGATAAGTACTGGAATGATTGAGAGCTTTAAATGTATGTAACTTACAAACCTGTATAACTTTTTGGCACCAGTTGTTTTGACAAAAAGAGAAAATGCACAAAGGGAGGCTCGGACCTAACAAACCTGTATAACTTTTTGGCACCAGTTGTTTTGACAAAAAGAGAAAATGCACAAAGGGGGGCTCAGACCAAGCTACTTCTTAGGCTTGCTATATCTACAATTGGAGCCCCCCTCTCTTTTTGGCACGCAGGGCACGCAGATGATAAGTACTGGAACGATTGAGAGCTTTAAATGTATGTAACTTACAAATCTGTATAACTTTTTGGCACCTGTTGTTTTGACAAAAAGAGAAAATGCACAAAGGGGGGCTCAAACCTAAGACCAAGCTACTTCTTAGGCTTGCTATATCTACAATTGGAGCCCCCCTCTCTTTTTGGCACGCAGGGCACGCAGATGATAAGTACTGGAACGATTGAGAGCTTTAAATGTATGTAACTTACAAATCTGTATAACTTTTTGACACCAGTTGATTTAAAAAAAATAATTTTTTCCCACCTGTTCAGATACATTTGACTGGAACAGTACAGGCAAGACGAAGAGCTAGTTCGGACTTAGGTTCGAATCCCCCCTCTGTGCGTTTACACTGGAAAGCTTTGTGTTGCGGTGGTATAGCTCAGTGGTAGAGCATTTGACTGCAGATCAAGAGGTCCTTGGTTCAAATCCGAGTGCCCCCTAACACACATTTTTTTTGCTTTACAACTTAACCATATCCCACAAATGTAGTTTCTTGCAGAAAATCGCCTCATCCAGTCAATGAGCAGCCACCCTGGAGCGCAGAGGTTCAAGAGGTCCTTGGTTCAAATCCAAGTGCCTGCTAATGCATAATTTTTTCTTTACAGCTCAACCATATCTCATCTATGTAGTTTATTGCAAAAAATTTGCAATGTTGAGGTACAGACATTGCTAATTTTTTAGCAATAGCTCAGTGGTGGAGCATTGTGGTCAGGCAGAAAAGAACTATAGAACTTCTAAGGTTCAAATCTCCCCCCCCCCCCCCCCTCAAAACCCTCTCCTCCCTTCCATGGTGCAGTTACTCTGTGTGCCAAAACAGGACAAGACCTTGGTCTCTGCATTTTGTTGCCAAGCAGCTCCCATGGCATTGTGGTTAGAGCTGCTGCCTTGGAGCGCAGAGGTTGTGAGTTTGAATCCTGTGAAGACCCTGATGATGAAAGATGTCAAATGAGATTGATCGTGAGAACCTGGGATGACTGGAGGATTGGAGAGCCATGGATCATGGGACTGAAAGACATCGATGGATGGAATAAGTCAAGCGAATGTCAAGGAGAGCAGATTGAAGAGCAGTGGGACTGGAGGAGATCAATGGACTGAGGAGAGGAGGCTTTCAAGGTAAGTGGTCAGAGAGTGTTGTGGGGCATTGTGGACGGTGATCCACTAGAATGGAGTATTCTAGGTTGTGGATCTACCAAAAGTGGTGTTGTGTCTGTTGTGGGATGTTGAAAATAAAAAGGTGGGGTTTTTTATTTGCTTTTTTATTTATACCAATAAAATGGTCTCCCCTTCTACCAATCACCATTGCCTCCAGCCCTTCACTCCAACTACCACCACCACTCACTCACACCCCAACTACCTTCTTCCTCTCCACTTCTCGATGCCCAACCATCAACCACTTCACACACACACACACACTTACCTTAACATCCACCGATTTCTCACTCCATCACCATGCTCTGCTGCAAGCCTCAGGGTCTTCACAGGATTTGAATTCACAACCTCTTTGCTCCAAGGCAGCAGCTCTAACCACTAGACCATGAAAGCTACCTGGAAACTGGAAACTGGAAACTGGAAACTGGAAACTGGAAACTGGAAACTGGAAACTGGCAACGATGACAGTGGTCTTGGCCTGTTTTGACAAAATGAGAAAATGCACAAAGGGGGGCTCGGACCTCAGACCGAGCTACTTCTTAGGCTTGCTATATCTACAATCCGAGCCCCCCTCTCTTTTTGGCACGCAGGGCACGCAGATGATAAGTACTGGAATGATTGAGAGCTTTAAATGTATGTAACTTACAAACCTGTATAACTTTTTGGCACCAGTTGTTTTGACAAAAAGAGAAAATGCACAAAGGGAGGCTCGGACCTAACAAACCTGTATAACTTTTTGGCACCAGTTGTTTTGACAAAAAGAGAAAATGCACAAAGGGGCGCTCAGACCTCAGACCAAGCTACTTCTTAGGCTTGCTATATCTACAATTGGAGCCCCCCTCTCTTTTTGGCACGCAGGGCACGCAGATGATAAGTACTGGAACGATTGAGAGCTTTAAATGTATGTAACTTACAAATCTGTATAACTTTTTGGCACCTGTTGTTTTGAGCAAAAGAGAAATTGCACAAAGGGGGGGCTCGAACCTAACAAACCTGTATAACTTTTTGGCACCAGTTGTTTTGACAAAAAGAGAAAATGCACAAAGGGGGGCTCAAACCTAAGACCAAGCTACTTCTTAGGCTTGCTATATCTACAATTGGAGCCCCCCTCTCTTTTTGGCACGCAGGGCACGCAGATGATAAGTATTGGAACGATTGAGAGCTTTAAATATATGTAACTTACAAATCTGTATAACTTTTTGACACCAGTTGATTTAAAAAAATAATTTTTTCCCACCTGTTCAGATACATTTGACTGGAACAGTACAGGCAAGCCGAAGAGCTAGTTCGGACTTAGGTTCGAATCCCCCCTCTTCGCGTTTACACTGGCAAGCTTTGTGTTGCGGGGGTATAGCTCAGTTGTAGAGCATTTGACTGCAGAACAAGAGGTCCTTGGTTCAAATCCGAGTGCCCCCTAAAAAAAATTTTTTTGCTTTACAACTTAACCATATCCCACAAATTTCTTGCAGAAAATCGCCTCATCCAGTCAATGAGCAGCCACCCTGGAGCGCAGAGGTTCAAGAGGTCCTTGGTTCAAATCCAAGTGCCTGCTAATGCATAATTTTTTCTTTACAGCTCAACCATATCTCATGTATGTAGTTTATTGCAAAAAATTTGCAATGTTGAGGTACAGATATTGCTAATTTTTTAGCAATAGCTCAGTGGTGGAGCATTGTGGTCAGGCAGAAAAGAACTATAGAACTTCTAAGGTTCAAATGTCCCCCCCCCCCCCCTCAAAACCCTCTCCTCTCTTTCTCTGTGCAGTTACTCTGTGTGCCAAAACAGGACAAGACCTTGGTCTCTGCATTTTGTTGCCAAGCAGCTCCCATGGCATTGTGGTTAGAGCTGCTGCCTTGGGGCGCAGAGGTTGTGAGTTCGAATCCTGTGAAGATCCTGATGATGGAAGATGTTAAATGAGAATGATCGTGAGAACCTTGGATGACTGGAGGATTGGAGAGCCATAGATCATGGGACTGAAAGATATCGATGGATGGAATAAGTCAAGCGAATGTCAAGGAGAGCAGTGGGACTGGAGGAGATCGATGGACTGAGGAGAGGAGGCTTTCAAGGTAAGTGGTCAGAGAGTGTTGTGGGGCATTGTGGATGGTGATTCACTAGAATGGAGGATTCTAGGTTGTGGATCTACCAAAAGTGGTGTTGTGTCTGTTGTGGGATGTTGAAAATATAAAGGTGGGGGTTTTTATTTGCTTTTTTATTTATACCAATAAAATGGTCTCCCCTTCTACCAATCACCATTGCCTCCAGCCCTTCACTCCAACTACCACCACCACTCACTAACACCCCAACTACCTTCTTCCTCAGCACCTTCCTCCCCACCCACATCACATCCACTTCTCCATCACCTTCTGGATGCCCAACCATCAACCACTTCACACACACACACTTACCTTAACATCCACCAATTTCTCACTCCATCACCATGCTCTGCTGCCAGCCTCAGGGTCTTCACAGGATTTGAACTCACAACCTCTTTGCTCCAAGGAAGCAGCTCTAACCACTAGACCATGAAAGCTACATGGAAACTGGCAACGATGACAGTGGTCTTGGCCTGTTTTGACAAAATGAGAAAATGCACAAAGGGGGGCTCGGACCTCAGACCGAGCTACTTCTTAGGCTTGCTATATCTACAATCCGAGCCCCCCTCTTTTTTGGCACGCAGGGCACACAGATGATAAGTACTGGAATGATTGAGAGCTTTAAATGTATGTAACTTACAAACCTGTATAACTTTTTGGCACCAGTTGTTTTGACAAAAAGAGAAAATGCACAAAGGGGGGCTCAGACCTCAGACCAAGCTACTTCTTAGGCTTGCTATAGCTACAATTGGAGCTCCCCTCTCTTTTTGGCACGCAGGGCACGCAGATGATAAGTACTGGAACGATTGAGAGCTTTAAATGTATGTAACTTACGAATCTGTATAACTTTTTGGCACCTGATGTTTTGACAAAAAGAGAAAATGCACAAAGGGGGGGCTCGAACCTAACAAACCTGTATAACTTTTTGGCACCAGTTGTTTTGACAAAAAGAGAAAATGCACAAAGGGGGGCTCAAACCTAAGACCAAGCTACTTCTTAGGCTTGCTATATCTACAATTGGAGCCCCCCTCTCTTTTTGGCACGCAGGGCACGCAGATGATAAGTACTGGAACGATTGAGAGCTTTAAATGTATGTAACTTACAAATCTGTATAACTTTTTGACACCAGTTGATTTAAAAAAATAATTTTTTCCCACCTGTTCAGATACTATAGAACTTCTAAGGTTCAAATCTCCCCCCCCCCTCAAAACCCTCTCCTCCCTTCCTCTGTGCAGTTACTCTGTGTGCCAAAACAGGACAAGACCTTGGTCTCTGCATTTTGTTGCCAAGCAGCTCCCATGGCATTGTGGTTAGAGCTGCTGCAGCTGCTTGGAGCGCAGAGGTTGTGAGTTCGAATCCTGTGAAAACCCTGATGATGGAAGATGTTAAATGAGATTGATCGTGAGAACCTGGGATGACTGGAGGATTGGAGAGCCATGGATCATGGGACTGAAAGATATCGATGGATGTCAAGGAGAGCAGATTGGAGAGCAATGGGACTGGAGGAGATCGATGGACTGAGGAGAAGAGGCTTTCAAGGTAAGTGGTCAGAGAGTGTTGTGGAGCATTGTGGACGGTGATCCACTAGAATAGAGGCTTCTAGGTTGTAGATCTACCAAAAGTGATGTTGTGGGATGTTGAAAATAAAAAGGAGTGGGTTTTTATTTGCTTTTTTTTTATACCAATAAAATGGTCTCCCCTTCTACCAATCACCATTGCCTCCAGCCCTTCACTCCAACTACCACCAGCACTCACTCACACCCCAACTACCTTCTTCCTCAGCACCTTCCTCCCCACCCACTTTTCGATGCCCAACCATCAACCACTTCACACACACACACACACACACACTTACCATCCACCGATTTCTCACTCCATCACCATGCTCTGCTGCCAGCCTCAGGGTCTTCACAGGATTTGAACTCACAACCTCTTTGCTCCAAGGCAGCAGCTCTAACCACTAGACCATGAAAGCTACCTGGAAACTGGTAACGATGACGATGACGATAACGATGACGATGACGTTGACGATGACGATGACGATGACGATGACAGTGGTCTTGGCCTGTTTTCACAAAATGAGAAAATGCACAAAGGGGGGCTCGGCCCTCAGACCGAGCTACTTCTTAGGCTTGCTATATCTACAATCCGAGCCCCCCTCTCTTTTTGGCACGCAGGGCACGCAGATGATAAGTACTGGAATGATTGAGAGCTTTAAATGTATGTAACTTACAAACCTGTATAACTTTTTGGCACCAGTTGTTTTGACAAAAAGAGAAAATGCACAAAGGGAGGCTCGGACCTAACAAACCTGTATAACTTTTTGGCACCAGTTGTTTTGACAAAAAGAGAAAATGCACAAAGGGGGGCTCGGACCTCAGACCGAGCTACTTCTTAGGCTTGCTATATCTACAATCCGAGCCCCCCCTCTCTTTTTGGCACGCAGGGCACGCAGATGATAAGTACTGGAATGATTGAGAGCTTTAAATGTATGTAACTTACAAACCTGTATAACTTTTTGGCACCAGTTGATTTAAAAAAATAATTTTTTCCCACCTGTTCAGATACATTTGACAGGAACAGTACAGGCAAGCCGAAGAGCTAGTTCGGACTTAGGTTCGAATCCCCCTCGGTGCGTTTACACTGGAAAGCTTTGTGTTGCGGGGGTATAGCTCAGTGGTAGAGCATTTGACTGCAGCTCAAGAGGTCCTTGCTTCAAATCCGAGTGCCCCCTAACACGCATTTTTTTGCTTTACAACTTAACCATATCCCACAAAAGTAGTTTCTTGCAGAAAATCGCCTCATCCAGTCAATGAGCAGCCACCCTGGAGCGCAGAGGTTCAAGAGGTCCTTGGTTCAAATCCAAGTGCCTGCTAATGCATAATTTTTTCTTTACAGCTCAACCATATCTCATGTATGTAGTTTATTGCAAAAAAATTGCAATGTTGAGGTACAGACATTGCTAATTTTTTAGCAATAGCTCAGTGGTGGAGCATTGTGGTCAGGCAGAAAAGAACTATAGAACTTCTAAGGTTCAAATCTCCCCCCCCCCCCCCCATCAAAACCCTCTCCTCCCTTCCTCTGTGCAGGTACTCTGTGTGCCAAAACAGGACAAGACCTTGGTCTCTGCATTTTGTTGCCAAGCAGCTCCCATGGCATTGTGGTTAGAGCTGCTGCCTTGGAGCGCAGAGGTTGTGAGTTCGAATCCTGTGAAGACCCTGATGATGGAAGATGTTAAATGAGATTGATCGTGAGAACCTAGGATGACTGGAGGATTGGAGAGCCATGGATCATGGGACTGAAAGATATCGATGGATTGACTGAGTCAAGCGGATGTCAAGGAGAGCAGATTGGAGAGCAGTGGGACTGGAGGAGATCGATGGACTGAGGAGAGGAGGCTTTCAAGGTAAGTGGTCAGAGAGTGTTGTAGGGCATTGTGGTCGGTGATCCACGAGAATGGAGGATTCTAGGTTGTGGATCTACCAAAAGTGGTGTTGTGTCTGTTGAAGGATGTTGAAAATAAAAAGGTGGGGGTTTTTATTTGCATTTTTTTTTATACCAATAAAATGGTCTCCCCTTCTACCAATCACCATTGCCTCCAGCCCTTCACTCCAACTACCACCACCACTCACTCACTCCCCAACTACCTTCTTCCTCAGCACCTTCCTCCCCACCCACATCACATCCACTTCTCCATCACCTTCTGGATGCCCAACCATCAACCACTTCACACACACACTTACCTTAACATCCACCAATTTCTCACTCCATCATCATGCTCTGCTGCCAGCCTCAGGGTCTTCACAGGATTTGAACTCACAACCTCTTTGCTCCAAGGCAGCAGCTCTAACCACTAGACCATGAAAGCTACCTGGAAACTGGAAACTGGAAACTGGAAACTGGAAACTGGAAACTGGAAACTGGAAACTGGAAACTGGAAACTGGAAACTGGCAACGATGACGGTGGTCCTGGCCTGTTTTGACAAAATGAGAAAATGCACAAAGGGGGGCTCGGACCTCAGACCGAGCTACTTCTTAGGCTTGCTATATCTACAATCCGAGCCCCCCTCTCTTTTTGGCACGCAGGGCACGCAGATGATAAGTACTGGAATGATTGAGAGCTTTAAATGTATGTAACTTACAAATCTGTATAACTTTTTGACACCTGTTGTTTTGACAAAAAGAGAAAATGCAGAAAGGGGGGGCTCGAAACTAACAAACCTGTATAACTTTTTGGCACCAGTTGTTTTGACAAAAAGAGAAAATGCACAAAGGGGGGCTCAAACCTAAGACCAAGCTACTTCTTAGGCTTGCTATATCTACAATTGGAGCCCCCTCTCTTTTTGGCACGCAGGGCACGCAGATGATAAGTACTGGAACGATTGAGAGCTTTAAATGTATGTAACTCACAAATCTGTATAACTTTTTGACACCAGTTGATTTAAAAAAATAATTTTTTCCCACCTGTTCAGATACATTTGACTGGAACAGTACAGGCAAGACGAAGAGCTAGTTCGGACTTAGGTTCGAATCCCCCCTCTGTGCGTTTACACTGGAAAGCTTTGTGTTGCGGTGGTATAGCTCAGTGGTAGAGCATTTGACTGCAGATCAAGAGGTCCTTGGTTCAAATCCGAGTGCCCCCTAACACACATTTTTTTGCTTTACAACTTAACCATATCCCACAAATTTCTTGCAGAAAATCGCCTCATTCAGTCAATGAGCAGCCACCCTGGAGCGCAGAGGTTCAAGAGGTCCTTGGTTCAAATCCAAGTGCCTGCTAATGCATAATTTTTTCTTTAAAGCTCAACCATATCTCATGTATGTAGTTTATTGCAAAAAATTTGCAATGTTGAGGTACAGTTATTGCTAATTTTTTAGCAATAGCTCAGTGGTGGAGCATTGTGGTCAGGCAGAAAAGAACTATAGAACTTCTAAGGTTCAAATCTCCCCCCCCCCCCTCAAAACCCTCTCCTCTCTTCCTCTGTGCAGTTACTCTGTGTGCCAAAACAGGACAAGACCTTGGTCTCTGCCTTTTGTTGCCAAGCAGCTCCCATGGCATTGTGGTTAGAGCTGCTGCCTTGGAGTGCAGAGGTTGTGAGTTCGAATCCTGTGAAGATCCTGATGATGGAAGATGTTAAATGAGATTGATCGTGAGAACCTGGGATGATTGGAGGATTGGAGAGCCATGGATCATGGGACTGAAAGATATCAATGGATGGACTGAGTCAAGCGGATGTCAAGGAGAGCACATTGGAGAGCAGTGGGACTGGAGGAGATCGATGGACTGAGGAGAGGAGGCTTTCAAGGTAAGTGGTCAGAGAGTGTTGTGGGGCATTGTGGACGGTGATCCACTAGAATGGAGGATTCTAGGTTGTGGATCTACCAAAAGTGGTGTTGTGTCTGTTGTGGGATGTTGAAAATAAAAAGGTGGGGGGTTTTATTTGCTTTTTTATTTATACCAATAAAATGGTCTCCCCTTCTACCAATCACCATTGCCTCCAGCCCTTCACTCCAACTACCACCACCACCACCACCACCACCACTCACTAACACCCCAACTACCTTCTTCCTAAGCACCTTCCTCCCCACCCACATCACATCACATCCACTTCTCCATCACCTTCTGGATGCCAAACCATCAACCACTTCACACACACACTTACCTTAACATCCTCCGATTTCTCACTCCATCACCTTGCTCTGCTGCCAGCCTCAGGGTCTTCACAGGATTCGAATTCACAACCTCTTTGCACCAATGCAGCAGCTCTAACCACTAGGCCATGAAAGCTACCTGGAAACTCGCAACAATGACAGTGGTCTTGGCCTGTTTTGACAAAATGAGAAAATGCACAAAGGGGGGCTCGGACCTAAGACCGAGCTACTTCTTAGGCTTGCTATATCTACAATCCGAGCCCCCCTCTCTTTTTGGCACGCAGGGCACGCAGATGATAAGTACTGGAATGATTGAGAGCTTTAAATGTATGTAACTTACAAACCTGTATAATTTTTTGGCACCAGTTGTTTTGACAAAAAGAGAAAATGCACAAAGGGAGGCTCGGACCTAACAAACCTGTATAACTTTTTGGCACCAGTTGTTTTGACAAAAAGAGAAAATGCACAAAGGGGGGCTCAGACCAAGCTACTTCTTAGGCTTGCTATATCTACAATTGGAGCCCCCCTCTCTTTTTGGCACGCAGGGCACGCAGATGATAAGTACTGGAACGATTGAGAGCTTTAAATGTATGTAACTTACAAATCTGTATAACTTTTTGGCACCTGTTGTTTTGACAAAAAGAGAAAATGCACAAAGGGGGGGCTCGAACCTAACAAACCTGTATAACTTTTTGGCACCAGTTGTTTTGACAAAAAGAGAAAATGCACAAAGGGGGGCTCAAACCTAAGACCAAGCTACTTCTTAGGCTTGCTATATCTACAATTGGAGCCCCCCTCTCTTTTTGGCATGCAGGGCACGCAGATGATAAGTACTGGAACGATTGAGAGCTTTAAATGTATGTAACTTACAAATCTGTATAACTTTTTGACAACAGTTTATTTAAAAAAATAATTTTTTCCCACCTGTTCAGATACATTTGACTGGAACAGTACAGGCAAGCCGAAGAGCTAGTTCGGACTTAGGTTCGAATCCCCCATCTGTGCGTTTACACTGGAAAGCTTTGTGTTGCTGGGGTATAGCTCAGTGGTAGAGCATTTGACTGCAGATCAAGAGGTCCTTGGTTCAAATCCGAGTGCCCCCTAGCACAAATTTTTTAGCTTTACAACTTAACCATATCCCACAAATGTAGTTTCTTGCAGAAAATCACCTCATCCAGTCAATGAGCAGCCACCCTGGAGCACAGAGGTTCAAGAGGTCCTTGGTTCAAATCCAAGTGCCTGCTAATGCATAATTTTTTCTTTACAGCTCAACCATATCTCATGTATGTAGTTTATTGCAAAAAATTTGCAATGTTGAGGTACAGACATTGTTAATTTTTTAGCAATAGCTCAGTGGTGGAGCATTGTGGTCAGGCAGAAAAGAACTATAGAACTTCTAAGGTTCAAATCTCCCCCCCCCCCCTCAAAACCCTCTCCTCCCTTCCTCTGTGCAGTTACTCTGTGTGCCAAAACAGGACAAGACCTTGGTCTCTGCATTTTGTTGCCAAGCAGCTCCCATGGCATTGTGGTTAGAGCTGCTGCCTTGGGGCGCAGAGGTTGTGAGTTTGAATCCTGTGAAGATCCTGATGATGGAAGATGTTAAATGAGATTGATCGTGAGAACCTGGGATGACTGGAGGATTGGAGAGCCATGGATCATGGGACTGAAAGATATCAATGGATGGACTGAGTCAAGCGGATGTCAAGGAGAGCACATTGGAGAGCAGTGGGACTGGAGGAGATCGATGGACTGAGGAGAGGAGGCTTTCAAGGTAAGTGGTCAGAGAGTGTTGTGGGGCATTGTGGACGGTGATCCACTAGAATGGAGGATTCTAGGTTGTGGATCTACCAAAAGTGGTGTTGTGTCTGTTGTGGGATGTTGAAAATAAAAAGGTGGGGGGTTTTATTTGCTTTTTTATTTATACCAATAAAATGGTCTCCCCTTCTACCAATCACCATTGCCTCCAGCCCTTCACTCCAACTACCACCACCACCACCACCACCACCACTCACTAACACCCCAACTACCTTCTTCCTAAGCACCTTCCTCCCCACCCACATCACATCACATCCACTTCTCCATCACCTTCTGGATGCCAAACCATCAACCACTTCACACACACACTTACCTTAACATCCTCCGATTTCTCACTCCATCACCTTGCTCTGCTGCCAGCCTCAGGGTCTTCACAGGATTCGAATTCACAACCTCTTTGCACCAATGCAGCAGCTCTAACCACTAGGCCATGAAAGCTACCTGGAAACTCGCAACAATGACAGTGGTCTTGGCCTGTTTTGACAAAATGAGAAAATGCACAAAGGGGGGCTCGGACCTAAGACCGAGCTACTTCTTAGGCTTGCTATATCTACAATCCGAGCCCCCCTCTCTTTTTGGCACGCAGGGCACGCAGATGATAAGTACTGGAATGATTGAGAGCTTTAAATGTATGTAACTTACAAACCTGTATAATTTTTTGGCACCAGTTGTTTTGACAAAAAGAGAAAATGCACAAAGGGAGGCTCGGACCTAACAAACCTGTATAACTTTTTGGCACCAGTTGTTTTGACAAAAAGAGAAAATGCACAAAGGGGGGCTCAGACCAAGCTACTTCTTAGGCTTGCTATATCTACAATTGGAGCCCCCCTCTCTTTTTGGCACGCAGGGCACGCAGATGATAAGTACTGGAACGATTGAGAGCTTTAAATGTATGTAACTTACAAATCTGTATAACTTTTTGGCACCTGTTGTTTTGACAAAAAGAGAAAATGCACAAAGGGGGGGCTCGAACCTAACAAACCTGTATAACTTTTTGGCACCAGTTGTTTTGACAAAAAGAGAAAATGCACAAAGGGGGGCTCAAACCTAAGACCAAGCTACTTCTTAGGCTTGCTATATCTACAATTGGAGCCCCCCTCTCTTTTTGGCATGCAGGGCACGCAGATGATAAGTACTGGAACGATTGAGAGCTTTAAATGTATGTAACTTACAAATCTGTATAACTTTTTGACACCAGTTGATTTAAAAAAATAATTTGTTCCCACCTGTTCAGATACATTTGACTGGAACAGTACAGGCAAGCCTAAGAGCTAGTTCGGACTTAGGTTCGAATCCCCCCCCTCTGTGCGTTTACACTGGAAAGCTTTGTGTGGCGGGGGTATAGCTCAGTGGTAGAGCATTTGACTGCAGATCAAGAGGTCCTTGGTTCAAATCCGAGTGCCCCCTAACACACATTTCTTTGCTTTACAACTTAACCATATCCCACAAATGTAGTTTCTTGCAGAAAATCGCCTCATCCAGTCAATGAGCAGCCACCCTGGAGCGCAGAGGTTCAAGAGGTCCTTGGTTCAAATCCAAGTGCCTGCTAATGCATATTTTATTCTTTACAGCTCAACCATATCTCATGTATGTAGTTTATTGCAAAAAATTTGCAATGTTGAGGTACAGACATTGCTAATTTTTTTAGCAATAGCTCAGTGGTGGAGCATTGTGGTCAGGCAGAAAAGAACTATAGAACTTCTAAGGTTCAAATCTCCCCCCCCCCCCCCCTCAAAACCCTCTCCTCCCTTCCTCTGTGCAGTTACTCTGTGTGCCAAAACAGGACAAGACCTTGGTCTCTGCAATTTGTTGCCAAGCAGCTCCCATGGCATTGTGGTTAGAGCTGCTGCCTTGGAGCGCAGAGGTTGTGAGTTTGAATCCTGTGAAGACCCTGATGATGGAAGATGTTAAATGAGATTGATTGTGAGAACCTGGGATGACTGGAGGATTGGAGAGCCATGGATCATGGGACTGAAAGATATTGATGGATGGACTGAGTCAAGCAGATGTCAAGGAGAGCAGATTGGAGAGCAGTGGGACTGGAGGAGATCGATGGACTGAGGAGAGGAGGCTTTCAAGGTAAGTGGTCAGAGAGTGTTGTGGGGCATTGTGGACGGTGATCCACTAGAATGGAGGATTCTACCAAAAGTGGTGTTGTGTCTGTTGTGGGATGTTGAAAATAAAAAGGTGGGGGTTTTTATTTGCTTTTTTATTTATACCAATAAAATGGTCTCCCCTTCTACCAATCACCATTGCCTCCAGCCCTTCACTCCAACTACCACCACTCACTCACACCCCAACAACCTTCTTCCTCAGCACCTTCCTCCCTACCCACATCACATCTAGTGTTGAGCGGCATAGGCCATATACGAATTCGCGAATATTCGCGAATATATGGACGAATATTCGTCATATATTCGCGAATATTCGCACATTCGTTATATTCTCGTTTTATTTTCGCATATACGAAAATTCGCGTATACGAAAATTAACATATGTGAATATTAGCATATACAAAATTAACATACGCGAAAAGTCGCATATGCGAAAATTAGCATATGCTAATTTTCGCATATGCGAATTTCCGCACGCCAGTCTCACACAGTAGTATTACAGCCTTCTTTACACCACACAAGCTGGAAGCAGAGAGGGATGATCACTGTGATGTGTACTGTGAAGAAAAAAGACAAAAAAAAAAAATAATAAACGAATATTCGTAATTACGAATATATAGCGCTATATTCGCGAAATTTGCGAATAATATTCGAATTGCGAATATTTGTGAGCAACACTAATCACATCCACTTCTCCATCACCTTCTGGATGCCCAACCATCAACCACTTCACACACACACACACACACTTACCTTAACATCCACCGATTTCTCACTCCATCACCATGCTCTGCTGCCAGCCTCAGGGTCTTCACAGGATTTGAACTCACAACCTCTTTGCTCCAAGGCAGCAGCTCTAACCACTAGACCATGAAAGCCACCTGGAAACAGGCAACGATGACAGTGGTCTTGGCCTGTTTTGACAAAATGAGAAAATGCACAAAGGGGGGCTCGGACCTCAGACCGAGCTACTTCTTAGGCTTGCTATATCTACAATCCGAGCCCCCCTCTCTTTTTGGCACGCAGGGCACGCAGATGTACTGGAATGAGTGAGAGCTTTAAATGTATGTAACTTGATACTGGAGGAACATATTGATATAGTTGGGGTCACTGAGACATGGCTGGACTCCTCGCATGACTGGGCGGTTAATCTGCAGGGGTTTACATTGTTTCGCAAGGATAGAATGAACAGAAAAAGTGGTGGAGTCTGTCTGTATGTAAGAAGTGGTATGAAAGTCAGTGTGAACGATGCCATAGTGTGTGATGATTCTGAGGATGTGGAATCATTGTGGGTAGAATTACAAAAGAAGGTAAATACTGAAAAAATAGTATTTGGTGTAATCTACAGACCCCCTAATATCACTGAAGAGATAGAAGTTCGGCTTCATAAACAAATAGAGAGGGCCGCCCGGGCAGGTACAGTGGTAATAATGGGAGATTTTAACTATCCAGATATAGATTGGGGTCCGGGGTTGGCTAAAACTACAAAGGGGCGACAATTCCTAAATTTATTGCAGGATAATTTTATGGGCCAGTTTGTGGAGGACCCAACAAGAAATGATGCCTTGTTGGATCTGATCATTTCCAACAATGCAGAGCTGGTTGGTAATGTAACTGTGCGGGAAAACCTTGGTAATAGCGACCACAATATAGTTACTTTTGACTTAAAATGTAGAAAACAAAGACAGGCGGGGAAGGCAAAAACATATAACTTTAAAAAGGCAAATTTCCCTGGGCTGAGGGCTGCACTACAGGACATAGACTGGGGGGATGTGTTGTCAAATACTGATACAGAAGGTAAATGGGACATCTTTAAATCAACTCTAAATAACTATATAGCTAAATATATACCAAAGGGGAACAAATATAAACGATTAAAACTAAATCCTACATGGCTGACACATGATGTTAAAAGAGCAATAAACAACAAAAAAATAGCCTTCAAAAAATACAAATCTGATGGGTCAGCGATAACATTTAAACAGTACAAGGAGCTTAATAAAATCTGTAAAAATGTAATAAAAACAGCAAAAATTCAAAATGAGAGACAGGTGGCCAAAGAAAGCAAAACTAATCCTAAATATTTTTTTAGATATATTAATGCAAAAAAAACAAGGACAGAGCATGTAGGACCCCTTAATAATGATAATGGGGAGGTTGTCACAGGCGATCAAGAGAAGGCGGAGCTACTGAATGGGTTCTTTAGTTCTGTATACACTATGGAAGAAGGAGCTGACATTGGCCAGGTCAGTGCTGGTAACACATCATGTAATGTACTGAACTGGCTTAATGTAGAGATGGTACAAGGTAAGTTAAGTGATATAAATGTAAGCAAATCCCCAGGACCGGATGGACTACACCCAAGAGTTCTTAGAGAGGTAAGTTCAGTAATATCTGTACCCCTGTTCATGATATTTAGAGATTCTCTGGTGTCTGGTATTGTGCCAAGGGACTGGCACAAGGCGAATGTGGTACCAATCTTCAAAAAGGGCTCTAGGTCTTCCCCAGGAAACTATAGACCGGTAAGTTTAACGTGCATTGTGGGTAAATTGTTTGAAGGACTTATAAGGGATTACATACAGGAATACATAGGGGATAATTGTATTATAAGTGATAGCCAGCATGGGTTTACTAAGGATAGAAGTTGTCAAACCAATCTAATTTGCTTTTATGAAGAGGTGAGTAGAAGCCTTGACAGAGGAATGGCTGTGGATATAGTGTTTCTGGATTTTGCTAAAGCGTTTGATACTGTCCCTCATAGACGTCTGACAGGTAAGTTAAGGTCTTTGGGTTTGGAAATTTTAGTTTGCAACTGGATTGAACACTGGCTCATGGATCGTACCCAGAGAGTGGTGGTCAATGATTCGTACTCTGATTGGTCCCCGGTTATTAGTGGTGTACCCCAAGGTTCAGTACTGGGACCGCTGTTGTTTAATTTATTTATCAATGATATAGAGGATGGTATTAACAGCTCTGTTTCTATCTTTGCAGATGACACCAAGCTTTGTAGCACGGTACAGTCTATAGAGGATGTGCATAAGTTACAAGATGACTTGGATAGACTAAGTGTCTGGGCATCCACTTGGCAAATGAGGTTCAATGTGGATAAATTAAAAGTTATGCATCTGGGTACTAATAACTTGCATGCATCGTATGTCTTAGGGGGGATTAAACTGGCAGAGTCACTGGTAGAGAAGGATCTGGGTGTACTTGTAGATCACAGACTACAGAATAGCATGCAATGTCAGGCTGCTGCTTCCAAAGCCGGCAGGATATTGTCATGTATCAAAAGAGGCATGGACTCAAGGGACAGGGACATAATACTCCCCCTTTATAAATCATTGGTACGGCCTTACCTGGAATATGCTGTTCAGTTTTGGGCACCTGTCCATAAAAGGGACACTGCGGAGTTGGAAAGGGTGCAGAGACGCGCGACTAAACTAATATGGGGCATGGAACATCTTAGCTATGAGGAGCGATTAAAGGAGTTACAATTGTTTAGTCTTGAGAAGAGACGTTTAAGGGGGGATATGATAAACGGATATAAGTATACTAATGGCCCATACAAAAAATATGGAGAAAAACTGTTCCAGGTTAAAGCCCCCCAAAGGACGAGGGGGCACTCCCTCCGTCTGGAGAAGAAAAAGTTTAGTCTCAAGGGGTGACACGCCTTCTTTACCGTGAGGACTGTGAATTTATGGAACGGTCTACCTCAGTAACTGGTCACAGCAGGAACAATTAACAGCTTTAAAACAGGATTAGATACATTATTAAAACAAAATAAGATTAATGCTTATGAAGAAGTATAAAATCTCATCCCTTCCCCAATATCGCGCCACACCCCTACCCCTTAATTCCCTGGTTGAACTTGATGGACATATGTCTTTTTTCGACCGTACTAACTATGTAACTATGTAACTTACAAACCTGTATAACTTTTTGGCACCAGTTGTTTTGACAAAAAGAGAAAATGCACAAAGGGAGGCTCGGACCTAACAAACCTGTATAACTTTTTGGCACCAGTTGTTTTGACAAAAAGAGAAAATGCACAAAGGGGGGCTCCAACCTAAGACCAAGCTACTTCTTAGGCTTGCTATATCTACAATTGGAGCCCCCCACTTTTTTGGCACGCAGGGCACGCAGATGATAAGTACTGGAACGATTGAGAGCTTTAAATGTATGTAACTTACAAATCTGTATAACTTTTTGGCACCTGTTGTTTTGACAAAAAGAGAAAATGCACAAAGGGGGGGCTCGAACCTAACAAACCTGTTTTCCTTTTTTGGCACCAGTTGTTTTGACAAAAAGAGAAAATGCACAAAGGGGGGCTCAAACCTAAGACCAAGCTACTTCTTAGGCTTGCTATATCTACAATTGGAGCCCCCCTCTCTTTTTGGCATGCAGGGCACGCAGATGATAAGTACTGGAACGATTGAGAGCTTTAAATGTATGTAACTTACAAATCTGTATAACTTTTTGGCACCTGTTGTTTTGACAAAAAGAGAAAATGCAGAAAGGGGGGGCTCGAACCTAACAAACCTGTATAACTTTTTGGCACCAGTTGTTTTGACAAAAAGAGAAAATGCACAAAGGGGGGCTCAAACCTAAGACCAAGCTACTTCTTAGGCTTGCTATATCTACAATTGGAGCCCCCCTCTCTTTTTGGCACGCAGGGCACGCAGATGATAAGTATTGGAACGATTGAGAGCTTTAAATGTATGTAACTTACAAATCTGTATAACTTTTTGACACCAGTTGATTTAAAAAAATATTTTTTTCCCACCTGTTCAGATACATTTGACTGGAACAGTACAGGCAAGCCGAAGAGCTAGTTCGGACTTAGGTTCGAATCCCCCCCTCTGTGCGTTTACACTGGAAAGCTTTGTGTTGTGGGGGTATAGCTCAGTTGTAGAGCATTTGACTGCAGAACAAGAGGTCCTTGGTTCAAATCCGAGTGCCCCCTAACAAAATTTTTTTTGCTTTACAACTTAACCATATCCCACAAATTTCTTGCAGAAAATCGCCTCATCCAGTCAATGAGCAGCCACCCTGGAGCGCAGAGGTTCAAGAGGTCCTTTATTCAAATCCAAGTGCCTGCTAATGCATAATTTTTTCTTTACAGCTCAACCATATCTCATGTATGTAGTTTATTGCAAAAAATTTGCAATGTTGAGGTACAGATATTGCTAATTTTTTAGCAATAGCTCAGTGGTGGAGCATTGTGGTCAGGCAGAAAAGAACTATAGAACTTCTAAGGTTCAAATCTCCCCCCCCCCCCCTCAAAACCCTCTCCTCTCTTCCTCTGTGCAGTTACTCTGTGTGCCAAAACAGGACAAGACCTTGGTCTCTGCATTTTGTTGCCAAGCAGCTCCCATGGCATTGTGGTTAGAGCTGCTGCCTTGGGGCGCAGAGGTTGTGAGTTCGAATCCTGTGAAGATCCTGATGATGGAAGATGTTGAATGAGATTGATCGTGAGAACCTGGGATGACTGGAGGATTGGAGAGCCATGGATCATGGGACTGAAAGATATCGATGGATGGACTGAGTCAAGCGGATGTCAAGGAGAGCAGATTGGAGAGCAGTGGGACTGGAGGAGATCGATGGACTGAGGAGAGGAGGCTTTCAAGGTAAGTGGTCAGAGAGTGTTGTGGGGCATTGTGGACGGTGATCCACTAGAATGGAGGATTCTAGGTTGTGGATCTACCAAAAGTGGTGTTGTGTCTGTTGTGGGATGTTGAAAATAAGAAGGTGGGGGGTTTTATTTATACCAACTTTTATTTATTTATACCAAGTGCCTGCTAATGCATAATTTTTTCTTTACAGCTCAACCATATCTCATGTATGTAGTTTATTGCAAAAAATTTGCAATGTTGAGGTACAGATATTGCTAATTTTTTAGCAATAGCTCAGTGGTGGAGCATTGTGGTCAGGCAGAAAAGAACTATAGAACTTCTAAGGTTCAAATCTCCCCCCCCCTCAAAACCCTCTCCTCTCTTCCTCTGTGCAGTTACTCTGTGTGCCAAAACAGGACAAGACCTTGGTCTCTGCATTTTGTTGCCAAGCAGCTCCCATGGCATTGTGGTTAGAGCTGCTGCCTTGGGGCGCAGAGGTTGTGAGTTTGAATCCTGTGAAGATCCTGATGATGGAATATGTTAAATGAGATTGATCGTGAGAACCTGGGATGACTGGAGGATTGGAGAGCCATGGATCATGGGACTGAAAGATATCGATGGATGGACTGAGTCAAGCGGATGTCAAGGAGAGCAGATTGGAGAGCAGTGGGACTGGAGGAGATCGATGGACTGAGGAGAGGAGGCTTTCAAGGTAAGTGGTCAGAGAGTGTTGTGGGGCATTGTGGACGGTGATCCACTAGAATGGAGGATTCTAGGTTGTGGATCTACCAAAAGTGGTGTTGTGTCTGTTGTGGGATGTTGAAAATAAAAAGGTGGGGGTTTTTATTTATACCAATAAAATGGTCTCCCCTTCTACCAATCACCATTGCCTTCACTCCAACTACCACCACCACCCACTCACACCCCAACGACCTTCTTCCTCAGCACCTTCCTCCCCACCCACATCACACCCACTTCTCCATCACCTTCTGGATGCCCAACCATCAACCACTTCACACACACACACTTACCTTAACATTCACCGATTTCTCACTCCATCACCATGCTCTGCTGCCAGCCTCAGGGTCTTCACAGGATTTGAACTCACAACCTCTTTGCTCCAAGGCAGCATCTCTAACCACTAGACCATGAAAGCTACATGGAAACTGGCAACGATGACAGTGGTCTTGGCCTGTGTTGACAAAATGAGAAAATGCACAAAGGGGGGCTCGGACCTCAGACCGAGCTACTTCTTAGGCTTGCTATATCTACAATCCGAGCCCCCCTCTTTTTTGGCACGCAGGGCACGCAGAT